>NW_004086829.1:0-53508 GCF_000220395.1 Ichthyophthirius multifiliis
TTATATATAAATATATAAATATGAATATATATAAATATATATATAACTAAACTAGCAAATGTTTTTAATTATTTAATAGTCATTTATATTTTTTCATTTTTTACAGGAACTTTATTTTTATTCTATATAATTTTATATTATATTTTCATTCAAATTCAATTTTAAATCATAATTAAATTTAATTATTTATATTTTTTCTGATTTATTTTTTTAAGTTGAACATTCTTTTATATTGTTTTAACTTGATATTTTATTTTTATATCTTACAAAATCTAAAATTTCCTATAATTATTTTACGTTTTTATTTTAATTAATCGATATAAAGTACTCAAAAAAATTTATAATTTCATCTATTTTACAATTCTTATCTTAATTCATTAAAAACATTTAAAATTTACTCATTTTTATTTTTGTTATATTTTTTTCCATCATTAATTAAAAAGCTTCTGTAAACTATAAAAATATTTTATTTAAAAAATATGAATATTATATATTACTTTACTTTTCCTTTACTAAAAAATTCATAAACAATTTCACGGTATTTTTTAAGTCTATGCAGCATATCTATTCCTTACTAATAATTATATTCTTTTTAATCACATTTTAATAATTTATATGCTATTTCTTTTTTATCAATTATCACATTATATTAAAGGTAATACTATAAATTATTTTGTTCTTAATTTTAAAATATTAAATCTAACATTAATTCTTATATTTTTAATATTGAAGATGCTAATTAAGGTTAATTTTCTTTTTTTTTAAATAAATTATATTAAGTTTTTTATTTAATATATATATATATATTTTCAACAATCAAATTATCTTATATATTCTGAAAGTACTTAAACTAAATATTTTGTGTTTGTTTCCTTTTAATTTTTTAAAGGGATTAGTATATCATTATATATATCAGAAGGCATTATAACTGTGTATCCTATACTTATTTTAGAATTAGCTTAAGGATTTACATCCTTTATTTCTTTATTTTCTCTCATATACAATTTATATATTTCAAATAAATGCCTAAAGTAAGTAGAAATAATAACTAATTTTTCTTATTTAATTATTTTTTATTTGACCAAATCTAAAATAAATTTTTTCGAATTATTTCTTCTTAATATAATATTGAATCTTTCAATCTATAAAAAAACAAATTTAGATAATATATTTAATGTAAAAAAAATACATCATCTTATATAAAATCATTAAATCTATTTAATTCAATATATAATTAATAAATTTCTGAATTAGATTTATTCAAAATTAAGTTGTTTCCTAAATATTTTATATCTTTTTTATATAAAAAATCTATTTTCTCAGGTACTACAACTTTTATTTGTGGCTAATATCTTTTAATGTCATAAATTAAAGAAATTTAATTTTATTAACAGTTAATTATTAATAGATTTTCTACTACAAAAATATTCATTTAAGTATCATGTGGAATAGTTATTTTCCAGTCCAATTTTTGTATTTTTTCATATGTAATATGATATAAGATAATTTAACCTTATTCTTAATCGATAAAAACTAAATAGGTTTTCTTATAAATATTTACTAAATAAATACATTGTTATTATGAAATATTTATATATTCATTTGTATATTCTTATTAAAAATATTTGCTTAATTTTTCTAATCTTTATTTTTCATATAATTATAAATAATTTTCATATTATTTATTTTTTATTTCTTTTTCTTTCCCTTTATAATTATCTTCATATTGATTTTTTTAAAGAAAAAATGTTGAAATTTTTCCTTTTTCTTTTGCTGATGAAATTATTAATATTTAATTGATTTCTTCATATAAAACTAAAGATATATTTATTTAATAATTTTTTTTTTCTTTTAAATAGTCATTTTTTAATTTATAAAGCCTAATATATTAACTATCACATATTACAAAATCTATATTTTTTTTCACGTTGATTTTTTTTTAAACCCATTTAAAATATAATATGTTTCCTTTTATATCATTTTTATAATTTATAGTTATTCTCTATTCCTTTTATTCTTTAAGTTGAACAATTGCCTTAATTTTATTTTTAATTATTATATAAAAATAATTTTAGTTTTTTATATTATTATTACAATTGTATTTAGTTATATTTAATATGCCACAAATGTTTCATTTTAATTTAAGCATAAATTTTTTATTTTATTACTATTTATTATTAAGAATATTTTAAATAATTTATACTTTTTTTTTATTTTATTTTTTACGTATAAGGTATTTAATATTATGTAACCTTTTAATTAAATACACAATAAATAGTATCTTTAAAACAAAATACGAATTTATTTTCTCTTTAATTATAAAATATACATCCTTAAAATTACTAAAATAATTTTGATTCTTCCGCTAGTCTAAATTAAATTAAATTTTTGTTTTCCATTTTATATAAAATAATATTTCTTTTTAATAAATAAAATAGGTTTTTAAAGAAATATAAAATAATAAAAAATATATTTTTTAATTAATAAAAAATTAAAAATTTTAATTACATAAACAAAAATATTTATTTATTATATTCTTTTTTCTTTTTTTATTATTATTATATAATAAAAGTTATTATTAATATAATAATCAACTATATATTTAATAATTTTCGATTCATCTTTACATATAGTTTTTATTTTTTTAGTTTTAGATTAATCATACTTTTTTTGGTTAGAATTTAAGTCTACCCATAGATGAGTTTTAAGTAAAGAATTTATACAATCTAATTTCGTATAATTACATTAATATACACATAATATATATGTTAAAAATGGTTATTATCCTGATATGTGCTCTTGATTTTATACTTAAAAGTTAGACTATAACTTCTGGTTAACTTTTAATAAAGCCTAAAGTGATAATTTGAATTTTTTTTCAAGAATTAAATAATAATTTGAATTCTTATTGCTGGTTTAGTTTTCCTAATTACAGATACAGTTACATGTGTTAATGCACTTGGAAGAATATTTTAATTAGTTAATATTTCAAGACATCCTTTGAGAATTTCAGGAAATCCTAATGATTGATGTTATTTATTTAATGAATACAATTTTCCTTTATTTTCGAATATAAATTATTAAAAAATATATTTTTTAACTTGCAAATAATACATAAAATATAAAAAATAAAGATATATAATTAATATAAACATTTAACTTTTTATATAACAATTAATTAATTGATAATAAAATTTTAACATTTAATGTTAAATTAATAATTTACATAAATTTAAATAAGTAAATAGAGAGAAATATAATAAACTTTTAATATATTTATATATAACAGTGACTTGATAGTTTAAAAATGTATTGTATTTTTTAATAATATTTTAATTCAAAAAAATAAAAAAAATATTAAATAACACAAAATAAAAAGATATATATAAATAATATACATAAATTATATATAAAAAAATAAAATATTTATTTATTTTTTCATTTTTAGTTTTCTTTTTTATTATCTAATAAAAACTATACTTATTTTCCTTAAGCTTTTAAATTTTATAAATAATATCTTTCACATGCATCAGTATAAGAATCAACTAAATTTTTATATTTTAAATACATATAATATTTATTAATTTCATATGAAGCACCTCCAACTATAGATGCTGTCATACTTAATAATAAAATTGAATTAATACTCATAAATCGCTTAAAATGTTATTTTCTTTTAAATCTTTTTATTCTGTAATTAAAGGATTTTTAAAAATACTGGAGTTTATAAATAGCCAGAGGCATATTTTAATGCATTTAAAACTATAAATGTTGAAAGTGGATAAGTAATAAATTTTAGTCTTTGTTTTTATAGAAAATTTATATCATCTTGTGAAATTTCAGTAGATGTATCTTATGCTCCTTCATGTAAAATTCTTATATAATTTTCCATATTTTGACTCATTTAATATTTTGTTTAAAATATAAATATTATTTTTTATTTTTATTAAATATATATTTATCTTTAAATATTACATATTTGTAATATATATTGTTATTTATTTATTATTATTTTTTTTTAATAATTTTTTGCTAATTTTTTATTAAAATATTTTTCTAAAATATCATTTTTTGCATAAACAATTTTTATATTTAAACCCCCCCCCCCCCTCAACCCCCATTTTATATTTATGATAAAAAAATAATTATTATATAATATATTAATTTATTTCAATATTTTTTTATCTAAAAAAATTAAATAATACATAAATAAACACGATAATATATATATATATATATTTTTTATTTTTTGTTCAGATTCTTTCAAAATACAAGACGGAGTATATCGTTATGAACATATAATCCTCCATTTCCATTAGGAAGAATATTAAAAAGTTAAGAAAATCTGAATTCTTCAGCATCGTCCATTTGAAGTGCACCTACTACAAATACAGTAATCGAACCATTTACAGGTCCTACTTAAACATCTAAATCATCTATTTTATAAATAATTTTTTAGAATCCCAAAGATTCAATTTTGTGTTAAATTTGTTATAATCCAACAAATTATTCACCATTGTAAGTCATTTAAGAGTTATTTTAATAGAAATTTATAAGATTATTCTTGTTTTGCATTAGGGCACCAAAATATGCAGTACAAAATTATTAAGCAACTTGTTTTGGTTCCATTTTTTATATTTTTTATATTTTATATATATATATATATTTTTTTTTACTATATGATTTTTTTATTATAATTATAAATATATATTAATATTTTATTTATAAATAATTTATTTTTATCCTTTTTTTTTTATTTTTTTCTTAAAATTATAAAAATAATTTTATTTTTCTAATAATTAAAAAAAGTTATTTTTTAAATACATATTATTAATATTTATTGAAGTAAGATATATATATTTTTTATAATATTTTAGTATTTAAAAATTATAAACAAAAAACAAATTTTACTTATTTAATTAAAATGATAAATATTATGAATATATATAATTAAAATTTTTAATATGAATTGTATTATATTTAATAAAAATAAATATTTTTAAATAAATTTTTAATAAATGATCAATTTATTTTATAGAAATTTAATTATCTTTTTATAAATTTTAATATTTTATATGTTTATTTTATTTAACAAAAAAACAAAAATCTTTAATAAAAAAAATGAAGAAATTATATTTTTTTTTTATAAAAAAAAAGATTAAATTATTTAATTAATAATTAATTTATTTTAATAATAAATAAAAATAAAAAAATATATAAAATAAAATATATAATGAATATTAAATTTTTAAATATTATAAAAATATTAGATATATAAAATATAAATAAAGTAAATATATAAATAATTAAACATAAACATATATATATATATATATATATTATATTATATAGATTTATTAATATATTATTTCAATTAGTTTCATTTATAGAGCTATTACTTTATATCGTTGAACTCTATTATTAGCATTCTAATTATATCATTTTTTTAATTCTTTCAATATCTTCATTTATAATTTTTTCATCCAAAGTAAATTTAGTACCTATAAAAAATTAATAAAAGAAATACAAAATTAATACCTAATGAATGTAGTAATTATTCAAATTAATTATTTATATAATATTAACCAAAAATATTACTATTTGTAATTTATTATTCTTGGTTTCTCAAATTAGCAAGGTTCTTTTTGAAGTTTGATTTAGAATAAACTTCAAAATCCTTTTACATATTTTTTTTTTAATATTTAAGACATTTGGAATTCACTGAACTCTTTTTTTTTTCGCAAAGATTTCCATTTATTTACATTTAATTTTTAAATTGTTATTTTTACTCAAGTTTTTCATATTTAGTTTTATTTTTACAATATTTCAATTGAGAATCTATTTTTTTATTCTAATTAAAAAATAATTATAATAAGATAAAATTATTTTAAAATCTAAAATAATTATAAATAATATTTATATTAAAAAAAATATTATTGGTTAATAGAAATATAAATATTTGTAAAAAAAGAGAAAAAAAACAAAAAATTAAATACATTTAAGTTTTATAATATAAATTTTTTATAAATAATGATAATTTACAAAATACTAAAAAAAATAAATGCATTACTATATCATATATTTGATTACCTCATTTTTTTTACTTCTCAATCTACATCTAGGACATTCATATTTTTCTTTTCTTTTAATAAATTCATCGATATTTTCAATTCCATGTTAAGCTTCACATTACTTATGTAGCTAAGTAAAAAAAAAAAATTTAAATTTTTATAATCAAATAAATATATAATATAAAAAATATATATTTAAATATATATATAAATTTTTCTTTAAATATAAATATATATATATATATATATAAATATACATATATATATATATATATTAATATAATTATATACCCAAAAATCACATTCATCACATTAAATCCATTCTTCACCATCAACTTCATTTGTGTCAAAATATATTTATTTGCAGTATTGACAGTATTAGTTTCCTCTGTATCTTTCAAAGCATTTTGAACAGTAGTATATTTTTTCTTTGCTGTTGCCGTTTTTTTTGAAGGATTTATCTTATACTATTATAAGGTCTACTTGTCCTCCTTTCTAACAATATTGATTAAAGCATCTTTTTTTTGGCATATGTTCGTTCTTGCTATTATTAAGTAAATTTGGCTTAGTTTTTTGGTATACTATTAATTTTTTATTGTTATAAAATAATTATTAGAATGATATTTATAATTTAATTTATTTAATTATTCAAATAATTAATTTTTATTAAATTTGTTTTTTTATATATAAATTATAGTTTTTATAATTTTAGTTACTTTTAGTATTCATTTTTTATTATTTTTCTTAATTTTCAGTAAGATTGAAGTATTTTGGTGATACCTTCATTTTTTCTATATTTTAATTTTTTTTTTTCATAAATTTATAAATAACTTGTATGATTTATTATTGTTATAATTTTGGAATTGTTTATGATAATATTATACCTAATAATCTAGGAGATACTTTATTTTATATTGTTTGTTCTTTTAAAGAGCTAGAAGATGAACTCATTTTTTAAAAATAAAAATGTTTATATATTTTTTTTTCTTTAATATATAAATATATAAAAAATAATATATATATATTAATATATATATATTTTATATATATATTTAATGAATATTTATTAAACATAAATAATTAATTATAAATTATAATTATATAAATATTTTATCATTAGTATTTATTTTTACATAATTAAAATACAAATTATTATTACACTTTTCAAAATATTAAATTTATTTAGTTAAAATCTATTATAAATGCTTATATTATATATAAAACAATAATAATTATTTTAAATTATTATTTTTTTATTGAAATTAAATAAATACATTAAATTTAAATTTATTAATATATATTTTATATTTTTTTGAAATTTCTTTTATTTTCAATAATATAATTATAACCTTTAATCAAAAAAAAATATATATATATAATTATAAAAAAAACATTTATATTTTTAATATATATAATTTTTTTTTACCATTAATTATTTTCATTATTATTTTTGTAATCATTATATATTTTATCTATAGTAATTTAAAAACAATCATCTTAATAAAAAATAAATGCAAAAATTATAAAATAATTAATATAATATTTTTATATTATATATATAGTAAATATAAAAAAACTAAATTAACCTAGCATTTTAGGTAATGTTTCTTTTAAATATTAAGAAGGTTATAATAAACAAGGATTTGTATTAACTTCTATTAAAATAGGTTGCAAGTTTTCTCTATTAATCATAAAATCATAACCAAAGATTTCAAAGCATCCTTATCTTTTAAACTTATTAATCTTTTAATGAACTGAAATAAAGGATATTATTATTATATCATGTATTTTTTAAATAATATTATTTTCAAAAAATTCACTCGAAATAATAATTTTTTATTATATTAAATATTCACATAATTATTCTAAACTCAATTAATTTCCTTGTTCATATTTGTTATAATTTTTTGAATATTTTTAAACAGCATTATTTGTTAAATGTATATATTTGTCTTTATTATCTAATGAATATTATTCACAACTGGTTCTAACAAGTCCTTTTCTTTAAAAAAGTATTTTATTTAATTAAAAATAGAATTTAAAAAAAATATTTATATACTTATAAACATATAAATTCATTTTTTCAGTTATTTATGTTATTAAAACCCATATTCTTAAATCAAATTTTCTATTAAAAATTAATAAAGGATTATCTATATACTTTTAGATTATACATTTGTATCTAAATTAATCTTATAAAAAATATATTTATTGATTGATATTTATATATATTTTAATTACTTATTTATATTAAGCTTTAAAGTAATTTACTTAATTCTTCTAAACTATCAAATAATTAAACTCCTTATCCTCTATTAATTTTTTTGTTTAAAAAAAAAAATATAAATATAAATAAGAAATAATTTATACTAACCTATTTTGATTTACTGGTTTAAATATCCATAATTGTTATTTTTCTTATTTATTATTTTAAATATTATAGTTAGAATATAAAGTTTTTTGGTTAAATTTATATTAATCTTAATTAAAGTTTATATTAATATTATTTTATTCAAAGTAATATTTGTTGAAATTTAATACATCTCTAAATAAAGATTAAAATAAAGTATAATTATCAAAATCTAAATTTTATTTATATTTAAATTCGTTTAAAAAGTTTTACAATTCATTAAAAAATTCAGCACTTTTTAAATCAAAAACATATGTAAGGGGTATTATTTATGTTAATTATTCTTTTTTATTTGAAAAAAAATGCATTAAATTTTAATATAATAAAGACTTGTCAGATAATTGATTATGAAATTCAAAATGGTTATACATTTTAGTTTATTTTTAACAATTATTATTATTATTATTATATTTTTAGTTAAATTAACACATTTATCGAAAATATATTTAATTAGAAACTGGTTGCCATATAAAATCTGGATATTTTTTTACATTTTTATATTCACTATGTTTTATCCATATTGGATCCCTTAATTAAAAAACATATTCAATTAATTCTTTATTATTTCCATCTATTACTTTAAAACAAAAAGGTTTAAGTTAATATACATATTATTTTTCAGGAGATTATGTTCTTAAAACTGAATTATATACTGGATAAAAATTTTTAGGAATTTATATTGTTTTTATAATATAATTCTATTCTTTTTTTTAAAATATATATAAATATATTTGTTTTTTTGTAAATATTTATTTACATTCAGTTTTAAATGGATATTTTACAATTCTTAAAGATGTATTTTAATCTTATTAATTATAAAAACTTTTTTTTTAACTTTTCTTTTTTTAAATAACACATAAAGGACTTATAGATTTGATCCTTTTATAATTTTAAACTAAGAATAAATAATAAATTAATTTAAAAAAAATTTAAGCATATAATAGTTGTTGAAAAAATTATATTTTATATTTTCTTTTTATTCATATATATTTTATGTTATACTTTGTTTATTTTCTTTTGCTATAGAATCAAAATTATTATTAAGTATATTATTAGTTGACATTTAGATACATACGT
This sequence comes from Ichthyophthirius multifiliis, assembly GCF_000220395.1. Classification (NCBI taxonomy): domain Eukaryota; phylum Ciliophora; class Oligohymenophorea; order Hymenostomatida; genus Ichthyophthirius; species Ichthyophthirius multifiliis. The sequence goes on from NW_004086829.1 coordinate 9,559, forward strand.
TCTTTTAAGGACATAACTTAATTTATTATTCATCATTTTTTTTATCATTTTTAGGATTATTTAATATCTCATATACACTGTTTGGATCTATTTTATATGGAGATTTTATTATTTACTCGAGTTTTGTTAATTGTTTTTTATCCATATTTTAAAAAAATAAGTCTAATTGATTTTTTTAATTGGCTAAGTTATCTTTATAAGTATTTATATTCATTTTTTTTTATAAATAATTGTTATCAAAATAAATAGAAAAATAAAATAAACTAATATAAAAAAAATATAGTCAATAAATATTGTGTTTTTTAAAAAAAATATTCATTATGTTAAATTTTAATAACAAATGATGTCATTAAATTAATTATATATATAAAAATAATATAAAATAATATATAGTAATGTTTTCAATTTTAGTTTATTTTTTAAATAGCTTTATTTATTATTTGTGTCATATACTTTAAATTTTATAGTTAATAAATAAATTATTAAGTGAAAATAAAAAATATAGAAAGTTATTAATGAAATACATAAAATTAATCTATTTTATTAAATATTTTAAAATTACATAAATATTTTTAAAAACATATATATACATATATGTATAAATAATAAAAATAAAAATTATTTTTATTTATCAATATTAAATAAATTGATAAAAGTATCAATTTATTATTATATATATATATATATATATTTATCAAATAGTGTCTTATACATTATTTTGTTATTTTTATTATAATTCTTATACATTATTATCATTTTATTATAAAATAGTATTTTAATTTTATATTATATCTTCACTACTTTGTTTAAAAAATAAATAAATAAAAAATTAAAGTTACTCTTCTTAAGCTTAGCTTTCTTAATGTTTCACTTCTTCAATAATTTTTTCTGTTTCCTATTCTTATTAATCTTTTTCATTTTTTTCTATATTAAGCTACTATTCATAATTTATATCTTTTATTTCTTATTAATTATTAATATTTTATTAAATATTGTTTTAATCTAATACTGCTTATTATATTTCTTCCTAATGATTATTATGATCATTTTTGTTTTCATTTTAAAAAATATCTAAGTTATCGTTTTAAAAAATGTCTAAGTTTTCATTTTAAAAAATGTCTTAGTTCTCGTTTTAAAAAATGTCTTAGTTTTCATTTTAAAAAATCACTTAATTCTCGTTTTAAAAAATTTCTTAGTTTTCATTTTAAAGAATATCTTTGTTTTAATTTTAATAAATTTCATTTGAAAAAATGTCTTAATTATCATTTGGGAAAATTTCTTAGTTTTCGTTATTTTTATTAATTTCTATGTCAGTTTCATTTTTTTCAGTAACAAAAGACGTTGAATTTCTTATAAAAATAAAAAAACAAAATTTATTATAAATAAAAAATAGATTTTAACTTGTTTTCATTTTAATCTAATTCATTAATTAAATCAATATTTTTTCCTAAAGATTAATAAACAAATTTCTATTTTTATAAAAATATGGATTATATATATATATTTGTATTTATTTATATATAAATTTTTTACAATAAAATTCTTCTTTTTATTATCATAATCAACATCATTATTTTTATTATCTTTTTCAAAATTATCTTATTAATATTTTCTCTTAGGATTATAGTTTCCTAAATTTATATATTCAATTAAATTCATTTAATTTAAAATTTAATCACTAAATTATTACCATTCAGGAGCTATTTTTTTTTTGTTAATACAAAAAATCATTTTTTTTTTTCTTTTAAATATAATATACTTTAATCAATTTTATCTTATAACCATTAAAAATCTTTTTTGTATTTTTCAATATCATTAGAAATTTTAATAAACATACATAAATAACCTTTAGTGATTAATTTTTTACTATTTCTATTAATTTTTTTTTTTTTTTTTTTAATTTAAAAAATTAAACCCTGGTTTAAATCTAACTTCCATACACATTTCAGCTAAAACTTTAATAAATTAAGCATCATTAATTATTTTGTTTCTAACTCCTTCATGACAAGCTGAAATAATAAAACTTTAATTAAGTATTTATTAAATTTAATTATGTAAAATGTTATTCCATTCATGTTCTTTGACAAGATTTATTAAATAAGAGTAGAACTATGTTTCTGAGATTTAATCATTAACAACATCAGATTTTGTTTTCAATAAATTTAGTATCAAATGTAATAATTTAATTCTATTAAGTCCATATGTTTATTATTAACATCCATATTAAGTTTCATATTTGAGTTTGATTTCTTTATCTTAAATAAGAGCATTTACGAGATTTTTAGTTTAATTTTATATAAATTCAATTGGAAACTCTTTTTATATTTATTCGTCATATTTTCTATCGAAATATAAATAATCGCCATTATTATTATCTTATTCATCATAAGTCTTTTTTTTTTAAACAAAAAAAACAAATTATAAATATATAAATTAACAAAAATACTTCATTAAATAAAACTTGAAAATATTGATCTAAATAATTTGAAAGTACTAAACTAGAGTTAGAAAAAGAACATTTAAACTCTAAAACAGAAGAAATCAATATATTGAGATTTTAGGTGTCAAAAATAGCTCTTTTAATGGCAAAATTTTATGGAAGGACAGAACTTTGACTTATGGCTATTAAAATCTCTTAAATATTTAAAAGGATTTCGTGATTAACAGTATTTTAAAAAACTTAAAATAGATCATATATTATTTTTATACGGTTTTATTCATATATATCAGGATCACTTTCTATACCTTCGTTTAAAATTAAAAGAGTTACTATTTTAGAAATACTTTTTAAATATAAATGATTAAATAGATTTTAAATGATTTATTTATTTAATTATAAATATTTCCATAACTATTGATAATTATATATATATATATATATAATATATATATATAATATATATATTATATATATATATATATTTATTTATATTATATTTATTTTTATTACGTTTCCTTCTTTTGATATAAATGTCTAGACTATATTTCCAAAATATCCCGCTAATGTACTATCTAATTCTTCTTTTTATTCTATAAATTTAAATAATATGTCTAGCAATTAATAGCCAGTTATTTAAGTTTTGATTTTTTTTTAATCTACTTTTTTATTTATTTCTTGTTATTGAATTTCTTCGTTTTTTTTTACTTCCTATGTAATTACTATTTTATATTCTTATTTCTTATTTTCATCATTTATATTTTATATTTTTTCATTTTCTTTTTTTTCTTTTTCTCCTTCAGTTTTTATTTCATTTTTTTATTCTTCTATTTCATATTCTTTTTTTTATTCTTCTATTTCATATTCATTTTTTTCTTCTTCCTTTTTTACTTCTTCATTTTCTTCCTCTTTTTTTCCTCTTAATCTTCTTTTTTCACATTGTTTTCAATCGAAGTTTTTTCTTCGTCATCTTCATTCGATTTTTCATTTATTTCTTCTTTTATTTCTAATAAATAATCTGTTATTCTTTATATTGAAGAACTTAATAGTTCACTTGCTATAAAAGGAAATCTTTTTTATTTTTTATATAAAATAAATATTTTATTTTATTTATTTATTTTTGTTAAAAAAAAAGACTTGTATTTATTATTTTCATTTGAAGTTTCTTCATTTGGAAATGTTAAAGAAAATTAAATTAAATATTTAAGATATTAAGGATTATTTACCATACTATTATTTTTATTATTTACTTTATTAATTATTTTAATTTTTAGTTTTTTTACTATTCACTAAATTTTGATGAATTCATTTTAACATCATTTAATATATTTTCTTCATCTAAAATTTCTTCTATTTTTAAATCTTATTTTTAAAATAAACTATCAAGGCAAGAATTTTTCATATAATTGAAATTAGACCAGAAATTTCTTTGTTTTTTATATAAAAATAAATTATATTTAATAGTTTTTTAGGAAAATTAAAAATGAAAATTAAAAATTAAAAAATAAAATATTTATATGTTTTTTATTAGGAACATGCTTCTCGTATATAATATTATTTATTTGTTTTATTACCCGAAAAACATTGATTTTCAATCCAATATATTTTTTTTTAATTTATTATTTAATATATATTTGAAGTATATTTTTTTTATTTTTTTGAAATAAAAATAAATAACTTCTTTAATATATATTATAAGAAATTTTTTAAAATAAAAATAAAACATAAAATAATATTACAATATTATACTTCTTTATACATATTTTATCAGAATTTTATTGTATATTTTTAATATTTAATAAAAATAAAAAAGCATTAAATTATAAATTAAATATAGTTATATTTAATTTTTTTATTTATATTTAATAATTTTTATAATTATTTAAAATTAGATATATTAATTAATTATGTAAAAAATTAATATAAATATAGTATAAATAGTTAATGCACTTTGAAAAATATTTAAATAAATTTAATTAGACAAAAAATAAAAATACTTTATGAATACAAATTAGAATATATATTTTATTATTTTATATGAAAAATATTTTTTAAATTAATTTATATCTAATTATATTTTTTATTTTTTTAAAAATTATATTTTAATTTTTTCTAATTAATTATAAAAAAAAAAAGATTGAAAATTATTATATTTTTTTAAATAAAAGTATTCATTTAAAAAAAAAAAAATTATAAAATTCTATGAAAAAATTATTTATTATTATTATATATTAATAAAAAAAAATATAAAAATATTTTCATAAGAAAAATAGTAATAATTAATTTTATATTTTTTTATTTATATTTTTATGTTTATATAATTTAAATTAATTTTAAATAAAACTTTAAGAAAAAAATTAATATATATATTATTTAAGATAAATATATATTATAAAATATATAATAGATATATTCATTTCTAAATAAAAAAATTATGTTTTTATAAATAAATATGAAAAAAAAAAATATTAAATATATTTTTGATTAAAAATAATTTAAATATATAAAAAAATACTAATTATAAAAAAATATATTAAATTTATTAATTTTTATTTAAATTAAAATATATTTTATCAAATTAAAATAATTATATATTTAAAAAAGAGATAGATAAAAATAAATAATATTTTTCTAAATTAAATATATATAATATATAATTATAAAAAATAAACATATATAATATATATAATAATTTTATTTTATTTTTATTTAAAGAATTTTTTAAAAAATTTTGTATATTTATATATAAAATATAATTAATTTAGTTTTGTATTCAAATAATTACCTATATTTTAAAAATAAAAAATTAAATTTTAAAATATAAAAAAAATATTATATATGTATAAATATAAAAAAATATATTCAAATAAATAAATTTACATATTATAAATATTAAATATATAAATATATATATATATTTATATTTTTATTTATACATTTAAATATATTTTTATATTTATATTTATTAATATTATTTTTTAAGTTTTTTATTATTTTACATGTTTTATATTTATTATATTTAATAATATCTTTTTTCTTATCATTTTCAATATATTCTATTTTTTCTTTCATTTAATTCTTTTTATTAAACTTCATATTATCTAATATTTTAATTTTTCTATCTTTTCTTTAAAACATATAATTATATTTTATAAAATAAATATACATATCTTCATTTTCTTATATTAAAGTTTTTAATTAATATTATTATACATTTTAATTATTTTAATTATTATATATTTCAGTTAAAATATTTTAATATTCATTTTTTTACTTATTTACCTTTTTTTTTTAATAAAAAATATTTAAAAATTCTTTATTTAATACTTCTTCTTTTTCAATTCTTTAATTTTCAGACAACTCACACTTTTTTTTAAGTTCTTTTGCTAATTGAAAATTTTAATTATTTTTTTGTTCAATTTTATTTTATAATTATTTAATATCTAGTTATAATATTTGTATATTATCTTTATATATTTAATTTTATTAACTAATATTTTTGTAATCTTAATCTAATATAACATATTTTGTAGAAATAAATTCTTTAATTCACTATTTTCTTTTAAATAAACACTAATTTTGGACTTTTAATCTAAATTTTCAGCAATTTAAATTTATAACTTTTCATTCAATTCTTAATTTTTTAATTAAAATTATTTTATTTGATTATTAAATGAAATTTTTTCGTTTTCTAGTAATTATTCTTAATTATTTATTTAATTTTTTTAAAATTGATTTAATCCTTATTTGATTTCTTCAATTTTTTTTATATGTTATGTTTCTTTTTTTTCAATTTAATTTTTCCATGTTTCCTCGTTTTGCTTTAATAAGTTTTATAAATCTTAAATTTATTTTACTTTCTAAATAATAGTTTAATTATATTATTCTATTTATTTATTTATTTATTTATAATAATGAAAACAAAAAAATTACATTTAGTTTTTTCCATTTAATATATTCCATCTTCAAATTAATAAATTAAATTTTAGTTACCTTATACTTTTATTGTATTTTTATTTCATAATCTTTTATTTTATTTTTTAAAATTTCATTTCTTGCCCAGTCTACAATTTTATAAAAATAAGTTCATTTTCTTTACTTATTTCTTATATGTTTTCTCTTATTTAATTAAATTATAACTTTATTTTATTTCTTCTGCTTATTAATTTAATAAATATATATTTTTTTAAACTATACGTTTTCGTTTTATTTTATTATTAAAATATTTTCTACTTCTTAATTTTTTCACTTTTATTTTATTTCTTGATTTAAATTTTTCATTTATTCAATTAACTTTTCTATATCGATTTTCAAAATTCTAATTTAGCCATCTTTTTCATTTATTATATTTTTATATTATATAATTTGGCTTTTCTAAATTTCGATTTCTTATTTAACTTTATCATTATATTCTATTTTATTTCTTTTTATTTATTCCTTTTATTCTTCAATTAAATTTAACCTTTATTATAAAAGTTTTTTTTCATTATTTTCTTAATTTAATAATAAAGTCTTTTATTATAACTCTTTTTTTAAAAGTGTTATTTCTTCACTTATAATATTATTAATTTATTATTATAAAGCTTCATTTTCTTATTATTTTTTTTACAATAATTAAATATTATTATTATTTTCGTTTTCTATTTGCATTTATAATTTTTAAATTTCTTGTTTATACTGTTGTATTTCATTATTTGATTTCACTTTTTTTTGTGTGTGTATGTGTGTGTGTTATTTTTTTTTTGAAATTAAAAAATGTAATTTTTACTTTATATATAATTTTTACATTTATATTGTTTAAATTGTTCTTATTTTTAAAGTTTTTTATTTAATTCTTCGGCTAATATTACATTTTCTTCATTATTTTAATTTATTAAATTTTCGTTTTCTTCAATTTAATCTTTTAGTTATTAGATTTCTTTTTATTTGTTTTCACATATATTTTATAATTCTTTTATTTTTTAAAGGAATTCGTTTAAATTTTATTCGCTTTTTTAATACAAAGTACTTATTTCTTTATCTTTTATATGAATTTCATTCTCTTTAGTTTAAATTTCATTCTTTAAATTATTTATTTATTGTTAGTAATGTTAGTTATCTTTTATTTAAAGACTTTTTTCTTCTAAAATAGTAGAGTTTAATTAATTTATATGGATATTTAATTAATTATTTTCATTTTACTTTAAGTTTAATAAACTATTTAATTCGTTTATTTATTGTTCCAATTTTAAACTAATATTTTTGCTTTAGTTTTCTTTATTTAATAAATCTGTTTTTATTTTAAAATATTTTATATATTTTTTATTAATATTTTTAGTTTACTTTCGAAATTTTACTTTTAAATAATTTAATAATTCAATTCTTATTAAATATTTACTATTTCATCATTTTTTTAGTTTATTATATTTACTTTTTCATTTACTATAATTTCTAATTATTATTATTAATATATATTATCCTTTATTTATTAATCTTTTTGAATAATTTAACTTTAAATTACTTCCATTTATTTTTTTTATTGCATATTAATTAAATTAAGCTAATTATTTTCATCTAATAATTATTTATTTTTAGTATTACTAATTTCTAATTAATAAAAAAAAAAAATTAAATATTTTAATAAAAGTTTTAATTTAATAAATAAAATAGAAATTAAATAAATATAATATTTTTTTAATTTATAAAATTATATTATAATTAAAAAATTTGAAAATTAAATAAAATGTAATAAATTTTAATTAAATAAAAAATACTAATGGTATTTTCTAATTCTTTAGCTAAATTTAGGTTTTAGTATTAATTTAAGCTCAAATCTTGATTTAATTATGCAATTTTAGCTTCGTAATTATTAATATCGATTTTTTTCTACTTTAATTATGTTTCTAAGGCAATAAATTAATTTTAAAATTATAAAATTTGACTATCAAGAGAAATAATTTAATTTTTTAAAATAATTATATTTCCTTCTTTTTAGGAAATTTCATTTTATTATTAATTTTAATAAATTAAAATTTGTTTTTCCTTTTGTTCTAATATATTTGTTTATTGTTTATTTATATTTTCTAATGATATAAACTATTACTTATTTTCATTTATTTAGTTTTATAATTAGCTTATAATTTCATTTAATTATTAAATATCTATTTATTTCTAATTTAATTCCTTTTTTAATTATTTAAGTTCATTTTCTTTTATTTCTTTTATTTCTTATTATCTTTGAATTTCTTCGTTTCTTTATTATATAATTAATTATTAGTTTTGTATTTATAATTATATATTTTCTATTTATCTATTCAAAAATTAAACTTCTTCAGTTTTTTCATTTTAAATTTAGATAATAAAAAGTTCTAATTCTTAATTTTTTAATATAAAATGTTGCTTTTTTATATATTTTCGCTTTCTTTTTATTATATATTTTAGACAAAATCATTATATTGTCTTTCCTTATATACTAAACTTTCTTTATATCTAGTTAAATCATTCTCAAGTAATTAAATTTTATATGAATATTATTATTTATCATCATTTTAATATTCTATTTATTTTTAAAAAAATAAATATATATAATAAAAAAATTAACTTTATGTTTCTTCTAATTTATTTAATGCTTATTCTAGCTGTTTTGCTAATATAAAGTTTTCCTCACTTTTTTTGTTTTTTCTTATTCTAATATTTATATTTAATTTAAAAATTCATTTATATCATTTTCCTTTGTTTATAAAATTTTTTGAATTCCTGTTATCTATCTTTCATATGCCTTATATGTTTCCTATATCTAGTTTTCATGATTTTTTGTAGTTTCAAAATTATATTTTTCATATTATTCTACTTTTTAATATATTTCTTATGTAAGATTTTCATTTTATTATTTAAGTGTATTAAGTTAATTATTTATATTTTCTTTTACTATACAAATAATAAAAATTTAAATATATATTTTTTTTTATATATATTACTTTCATTTTCAAATTAAATTTAGGCAATTTTTTATTCTAATTAAAATTTAAAATTTATAACTTCAATATTTTTTTAGTTTATTTCAATTTTATTTTCTTAATTTATTTATTATAAGTTTTGTGCATAATTTTATAATTATTGTATTTCTTATTATAAATGCTCTTAGCTATTTATATTTTATTATTAAATGTCTTATATTTATATATTCAAACATTAAATCAAATTTTCTTTTTATTCTAATAAATTTTATATTTATTCATATTAGTCTTAGTTTAAATATAATTTAAATAAATTTATATTATTTAAAATAATTTTTATTTTTACTTTTTAATAAATTATTGTCTTAAATTTATTAGTTAATTTATTGGTTTTAATTTTATTTTTCTTCTAAAGTTAATATTTTTTATTTTTCGATATCTTCTTTCTAAATTAATAATTAATTGTAAACAATTTAAAGTTCTTCTATTTTTAAATTTTAGTTTAAATATAGTTCTTAATTATTATTTTCAAGTTCTTATATTTTAAGGTTTAATTACTCTATTAAATCTTAAGTTTTTTGATTTTCTTAATCATAAAAACATTAAAATTCTTATTATTAATCTTCAAATTATGATTTATATTGACATTCTAATACTTTGTAAATAAAATAATATTTAATATTATTATATATATAATTATAAATTAAAATATTAATATATTTATATATATATTAATATATTTATATATTTATATATTTTTATTTTTATATTTTTTTAAATAATTTTTATTATTATTTTTTTTTTTTATAAAATTTACATTTAAATTATTCATTTTTTTCTTATATTTTTTCTTAATAATTTATATTTTCTTATTTTTTTTTTCTAATTCTTGATAAATTTTTTTTTATTATTCTTCTAATTATTTTATATTAATTTAATCTTATTATTATTAATCAATATAATATTATAATTAATCATTTTAATTTTCAAGTATATCATTTTGCTAATTTTTTTATTAATAAATTTATTATATATCGTTTTTTAAGTTTTAGTTTTGTTTATTTAAATCATTTATTTTTTCAATGTTTTATTAATTTTGTTACATTAATTCATTTATTTATTAAACTTAAATATTTAATTAATTAATATGATTTTCTTATTATTTAATATGTATTTTTTATTCATTAATTTTATTTTCTTTATTATTTAACTATTAATTTTGACTATTTATAATTTATTTATTATTTATTAATTATTAATTATTTTCATTTATTGTGTTTTATAATTCGTTTATTTAATTATCTTTATTTTTTATTTATAAATTTTTTTCGTTTATAATTGAAGAATATTCTTCTGTTTTTTCTCCTATTTATTTTTCAAATTAAGTTTATAAAATATGAATTCTTTCTTTTAAATTTTCTATTTATATTTTTTTTCTTAAATAATAATTTGATTATTTTATAATAATATTTCATTTTAAATTTGAGATTATTTCACTTTTATTATAAAAAATAAATATTTATATATTTATATATATATATATATATATATATATATATATATATATATTCATTTAAAAGAAAATACTTTAATTTTATATATGTTATTATTCATATAAACATAGCTGTTCTTATTTTTATTTTAAAATAATTTATTAATTTTCTTTCTCAATATATTCCATTTATTTCTATATATTATCTATTTCTTAATTTTTATTACTTAATTCTACTTCATAATAATTTTATTATTCCTTTAATTTGAAAATACAAGCTTCTAAACTTTTTTATAAAACATCTATTCTATTTACATATTCCTATTCTTTTACTTAAAATTCTTTTTTAATTAAAATAAAAATTCATTTTATTATTAGGAATTTTTAGAAGAAGACTTTTTAATATTTTCTTATATTTCATTATAAACAAATTTATTTTTTTCAAATTATTCTTAAAGTAATAAATATTTTTTATTTAATAATTCATATTTTTCCTTATATTCATTTTTACTTATATTTTCTTAGCTTAAAAATTGATTTCTTTCATTCAATTCCTTGTTTTTTTCAAAAATAAACTCTAGTTATTATTAAATTTATATTTTTTGTTATTCTAAATTAATTTTTTCGTTAGAAATAAGATTTATTTAATTATTTAAATTTTCTTTATCGATATTTTATTCGGAAATCTATTTATTCAAAAAAATTATTTCTTCATTTAATTTTTGAATTTAGATAATTTAATTTAGGTCTTTTTATTAATTTTAAAAGCTTTCAAGTCTTTAAGTTAATGTTTATATTTAAATTTTTTAGTCTTCATTTTATTAAGTGAGTGTTTTTGTTTCACTTTTTATCCTTTTTTAAAATTCTTCTTTTTAAATTATGTTTTCTTTCTTTATATAGTTTATTTCTTAGTTTAATTATTCATTTTATTATCTTAAATTATGTTAGATTTTGTATTAAGTTTCTAGTTTATTCTCATAGTTTTCTATTATTTATTTTTCTTGTTAATTCAAATTCTTTTATTCTTTTATTTTCTAAGTCTCTATATATTCCTTTTTTTATATTATATTTATATATACATATATTTTTTTTTTTACTGTTTAATTTGTATGAGTTTTTTATCTTAAAATTTCAGAGTCTATGTTTGAGTTATTTAAAAGAGAGTTTTATTAAGACTTAATTTTTCTAGTTTATATTTATTATTTATATATATTATTTTATATATTTTATACTAATCATAATTATTATTTTAAATGTTATTATTTATGTCAGAAAATAATGTGGCATCAGGATATATGTTTTTTTATTCATTTGTTTAAGGAAATATTTTTATTTATTATTCATGGCATTTTTAGTATTATTTAATTAATTTTTTATTTGGATTCTTTTATTATTTAATGATTTTTTGCATTTTTTTATTTAAATGTAAGTATTTAATTGATAATATTATAATTTGAATTTGAAAAAAACTATATATTTTAAATAAATATATATGTATATAATGATTATAATAACAAAAATATATATATCTATTATAAAAATTGATAATATAGTTAATAATAAATACTTAACAGACTTTATTTTTTTTTAAAAAAAAAAATTAACAAATAAATAATATTTAAGAAAAAAATAAAAAAAACTGACTCTAAATTAATTAATTATAAAAATATAAATACTAGTTAACTTATCTACTATAAATTAAATAAAAAAATTAAATATTATTATATAAAAAAATTCATTTAACTTATTTATCCCAATAATTATCATCATTAAGCCATTTTTCTTATAAAATCTAAAAAAAAAAAAATATACAAAAAATATAAAAAAAAAATAATAAAAAAAACATCTTCAAAAGAAGGTCTAAAATCAGGATTACTAACAAATATTTTAAGAAAAAGTATTTTATATTCATTTTAAATAAAGTTAGGTATAAATATATTATTTTTGGCAATTTTTCGAAACAAATCTTTTTCATCTATACCTATAAAAGGGAATTTTCCACAAACGAGTACATAAAGTACTACGCCAGCTGCCCAGACATCAATTTTTTAAGGATTATGTTCTTTTTTAAGTACAATTTCAGGTGCCATATAACTAGGTGTTCCACAAAAAGAAGACACTTTTCTTTCATAAGGCGCACATATAGCAAATCCAAAGTCGATAATTTTTATATTAAAATACTCTTCATCAAGTAGAATATTTTCAAGTTTAATATCTCTATGACATATATTTTTTGAATGTAAATATTAAATTGCTTATGAAATTTATTTAAATATGAGAGTTATTTCTTTATTTGGAAGAGGAGTTTTTTACTTTTTTTTTAGAAAACATAATAGGTTTATCTTTCCAACATATTCCATTATTAAGTTAATGCTTTGGAGACTTTCGGAAACTTTTAAAAGCTTAATTATATTTTTATGGTTTAATTAGAATAATATGTTTGCTTCTCGTCTAATGTTTTTAAATTTGTTTATATCTTAAATTTTGAATTTATTATATATTTTTATTGCGTGTTTTTCTTCTGTGTATTTTTATTTTGCTAGTTTTACGGTTGCATATGAACCTTTACCTATGGTTTCTATTAGGTCGTATTTTATTTCGATTTCTTCATAGTTTTTACGGTTTTCGAGCATTTTAAATGTCGTTTCTTCCATTTTGGCTACTTTTTCGGTTAATTAGGATAAGAATCTATGTCTTTTTTTAAATATATTAGTTATTTTTTGTTCATTTTTGGAATCTTCTTAGTCTTTTTTTTAATTTTCTTGTTGTTATAATGAATTGTATTAAGGATTTTATTATTTTATTAGATTATTTTCTTGTTATTATTTTTTGAAAAAATTAGTTTAGTTATTGGTCTTTATGGATAATTTTTATGTATTATAAAAAAAGGATCTTGGGCTGGTGGTGTTTTAGCATTTTTACATAAAAAAAGGGGATAAACATATTTAGTGTTAGTTTTGAATATTTATATTGTCTTTTAATAACTATTTTTTTTTATTATATATATATTTTTTTATTATATATTTTACTATTTATTTTGTATTTTCTTTTTCAAACAAGCTTATTATTCTTTATTTTTTTTATGATTTTACAATTGATTTTAAATATGGTAATTGTTTTTAATTATATTCTTATTTTAAATCATTTTATTTAATTTAAAATTATTTTTATTCATGGAAAAAATATGAAGTTATTGATTTTGAATGATTTTTTATTATATTTTCTTATTTATTTAGGCTTTAATTGTTTTCGATATTATTTCTTATTGAAAAAAGATTATTTTGAATATTTTTTTATTATTATTTAATTTAAAAACTATTTTTATTTTTTATTGCTTCGACTTTTAATTAAAAAAGACTTGCTTGCTTTTTGAAATTTTATAAGTTATAATTCATGGCTTATTTTTTATTTTAATTTTTTATTTTATTTTATTATTATTTTTCTTTGTATTTTAAATTAAAATTTTATGTTTCTCTTATATTTTAGGCATTTTAGTTAGTTTAAAATAAATTGTATTTAAATGACAATTGTTTTTCAACTAGATTTTCTATTTAATTCTATTTTTTTTAAAAAAATAAAATAAAATAAAAAATATAAGCATTAAATCAAGATTTTTTTTTTTTTCCATTCTTTATAATTGTTTATAATATTATATTTTTAAAATTATATAAAAATGATGTATTACCATAGTTAAATTATTGATTTTTTATATTTGTTTGTTAATTGATTATTTTTTTAATAATATATAATATTAATAATATAGCAGTTAAAAAATCAAAACCATTTAAAAAGAAAAAAAACTTTAAATATTAAATATTTATTATCCTTAATTTTTATCTGTGATTATATTTATTAATTTTTTTCTCTTATATTATGTAATTTAATATATGTAAATAAATTTTTATTTATAAAACAAATTATCCATAACAAATATGAATTTATTTAATACGTTATTATAAGAAAATTATAATTTTATGATTTTTTTATAAATATTTTATACTTTACTTATTTTATAAACAAGTAATATATATTTATAACAAAATAATAAATTTAATATTAAAATGTCTATAATATAAATACTAAAAATTAATTATTTTTTCTAATATTTTAATCTTTTTTTTTTTGAAAATTATAGCATTTCAATTTTTTTTTGGATTATTAAATCAAATTTTTTAAATTTAATTAAAAAAAAAAATTGTATTTTTAATTGAAAAAATAAAAAATAATGGGAAACAAAGAATATTAATCATCAACTAGGTTTAATTAAGCCAATTATCTTATTTAATATTAATAATTAAAATCTGATACTTAATAAAATTAAACAGAAGAGAATTTAAACTGTTTAGATTTTTTTGGTAAAATAAAAATTAATTTGATTCTTTTTATTTATTTTTTTTAAAAAAAAAAGATTTTGAAGAAACTTAATAAAATGAAATAAGTTAAATAAATAAATTAAAATTAAATTTACTACCTTAATATTAAAATTATGAATATAAAGTTAAATATTACCATTCACCAGATCCGAATACAGGAATAATATCAAGAAAGCCTAGATATAAAGGAACAGTTTTAGATAAAAAATACTAAGGACAAGGAATTTACTTTTATGAATCTGGAAGTATATATATGGGTTAAATTTAAAATAATAAAAGAGAGGCAAATGGAATTTTTTACTTTAATGATGGAAATATTTACGATGGAGATTGGGTTAATAATTAATAATGCGGATAGGGACTTTTTATTTTATTAAGAATGAAATATTATATGAGTTTTATTATGGAAATTTTACAAATTCACTTTACAATGGATTTGGTTGTTATCATTATAAAGATAATAAAATTTAAATTGGATATTGGAAAAACGATAAACTAAATGGATAATCTTAAACATATATTTAAGGCTAACTTATTGAAAGTGGGTATTATTAAAATGATAAACTTATAAGAAATATTAGTAAAGAAGAAATTAAATTTCCCATAAATTTTAAGAATTATATTAAAAATTTTTAATAATAAATTAAAATTATATTAAAATTATCAGAAATAAACCTTTGATTTGATTTAATTTATTGTATTTTTAGTTTTTTTTTTTGAGTTTTTATTAATACAATTTTTTATGTTTAATGTTTATTGTCAAATATATAATTTTACTAATTTTAAAAAATATATAAAAAATAAAAGTAAAATTTTAGGAAGTTTTTTTAGATTTTTAAAATTTATTTATTATTGTTTTTTTTGTTATTTTTTAACTTTAATTGCTTTTATTTATTTATTTCTTTAAAAAAAAAAAAAAAATTAAAATAATAATTTCAACTTTAATATTTTTTTATTTTCGTTAATTCTCGAGTTAGTTTTTTAGTAAATTATTAAAAAATAAAAATAAAAAACATTTTAGTTATATTAATATATATAAATATATATATATATATATATATATAATATATATATATTTATTTTATATCTATATATAATATTTTGATTAACATTTTTTTTTTTTAATAAACATATTTATTGTCATTTCTTCCTTTATATTATATTATTTCTTTAAATATTTTTTTAGTCTTTCATAAATCTAAATCTTCCATTAATTAATCTACAGAATGGCTTTATTATATCTTCCAATAATTGTGTTCAAAAAATTCACTTTAAATATCTTATTTTTCAATTATATCTATTCTAAATTAAAAAAAATAATATATAAAATAAAATAAAATTAAATAAAATTACATTTATTATTATTATTATTGTTAATAATTAAAATAATTACTATTTCCTTCTTAATTATCTTCTTAATATTTTTCATTTTCTTCTTAAAATTCATCTTTTTAAAATTCTTATTTTTCTATATTTTATGTCATTTCTTCATTAATAGAATTTTTCTTTTATTCATTCTTTCTCAAATTAGTTAAATACGTATTAAATTTCTATTTTTTGTATTTTTTTTAATATTTAATAAAAAATACCTCATATATTTTTTGAATATCGATTTCATAAGAATTATTTGTTTATTCTTTCTTTTTTTTCGGATCATCTCCTGCTAATAAAGAATTTTAGACTTCTAGAATTCCTTTGTAAGTTAGATCTATATAATTATTCCAAATTTCGTTTTCTTATTGTAAATCTAAGCATATTTAAGATTAATTTTCGTATATTTTTTTAGCAAAATTAGTAAGATATCCTATATATCCGTTTCTAATTTATTTCTTAGTTTTTTAATTTGAAAAAAATTAGTTTTCAGAATAATTAGAAATGAATGAGAGAATATTAAATTCACCAAATAAACATTTTCTTATAATTTCAGATTTTTATTCAAAAACTATATTTAAACCTTCATTTATTATTTTCTCTATTTATATATGTAATACATTATTCCAAGGATAATTAATCATTAATTTCTATATTTATAAAAAAAACAAAAAATTTATAAAATACATACAAATATTTTTATAAAATAAATAAAAATTATTATAGTATAAATATATATATAATATATATATAATATATATATATTTATTTATTTATATATTTTAAATATATTTCATAAAAGTTTATTTTTAAAAATTACCAAAATTGTTTCAAATAAATTATTTTTGGCCATTTATTCAATCAAATTCAAATTATTGCAACCCATTATATGTTAAAACAATTCTATTACTCTCATTTTCCCATTACTGAAAGGTTACACGATATCTCCAAAGGTTGTCTAATGTTCTAAGAATATTTAATTTTTTTACTATTTAGATAATAATTAAATTAATGAAGGTATATATTATAAGAATAGATCTTAATTAGGAAAATAAAGATCGTCTTCTTCAATAACAACTTCATCTTCTTCCTCATCTTATTTGATTTACTTGTTTTTTTTTATCGCATTTTATTATTATAATAAATAACTATTTGACTTAAATTATTTGCTTCTGTAGTTAATTATTTAGATTCTAAAACGATTTTTATATATATTTGTACAATTTAAGGTTATAGAAGGTAGTTTAAAGATGTCTAAATACATATATTGGGATTAAAAGAATTTTAATGTGAAAATATTTCATTTATTATTTAGTTTATATTGTCTTTTTCCTCAGTATTTAAATCATTTATTTTTTCTAGTTTTTAGTGAATTTTTTCAAGAATATATAGTCTTTCTTTCTATATATGTATTTTTATATAATTTTTGTTTATTTTTTTTTTATTTTACTTTATATATATCTTCTTATATTTATTAATTAGTTATATCACTTCCTACATTTAAAATTAGTTTTTAAACTATGTCTGCTATACTACGATTTACTAAATTATTTATTAAATTATCTAATACTTATTATGTTTAATCTTATATTACGTTAAAGAACTTTTTTATAAATTAAATAAATATTTATTTGAAATTCTTATATATTTAATACTTATCCGTTTTATAATAATATATTAGTCATAGCTTTATTAAAATAACCTGCTAAAGTATCATCTAATGTATCTTTGGTATTAACAAATTCAAGAAGTTAATAAATTAATTGTTATCCAGTTATTTTTTAATTAGATTATTTATTATTTAATATTTTATTTTCTTCTTATTCGTGATTTTAATGCTATATAGATTATTCTTTGGTATTTTCCTTTTCTTCTTCTTCTTCTGATTGCGCATAATTATCCTTTTATATTATAATTTATTTTAGGAAAATTTAAATATTTAAATATATATATATATATATATATATATATATATATATATATATATATATATATATATATTTATATATATATATTTAAATTAAATACTTAATAGTTTTATTCTTCTTCATAAAAATTATACTCATCATCATCTTTTAAATCATAATATATTGATTGCAATCCGTTTAATTAAATTCCTAATATTTCACTAGATAAAAAAGGATATTTATAGAGTTTTTTTTCATCTGTTTCTTATTAATGCGGCATTTTAGTAATAAAATTAATTAGTTGTTATAAAAAACCATTATTTTTTCTTAAACTTAATATAATTTTAAAAAATATATTATTATATATTGCATAAATATAAATATAATTTTTAAAAATATAATAATATATATATAAATATATTTATATCTATATAATTTTTTTTTACAATTTTATAAACTTTTTTGTATTTTGCTTTATTTCTGTAACTATATTTTCTGTATCTAATAATGTTTCAACTGTTAAATTTTATTATTTTAATATATTATCTAAGCTATATGAATTTCCTTAATATCCATAATTATTACAGTAAGATCTATTTTTTTAATATATATTAAGTTTTAGATTTAATTGTAATTTTAAATATAAGAATTTATTTTTAACTTTATTGGTATTAATTAACCGAGAAACATTTTTTTTTTGTTGGAAATTGATTTTTTATTTATTTAAATTTTTTTGTTTAATTTATATTTTTCTTTATTAAATTTAATTTTAAAATTATTTACAAAGATTATTACTTATTATTTTAATATTATAATAATAATATGAAATATTTGATAATATCAATATTTATTTATTACAAATATTATCAAAAAATAAATTTAATTAAATATATATTATAATATTTAAAAATTAATTTAAATTTTATATTTTTAATAGTTAATTTTTAACTAAAAAATAATAATTTTTACTATAAAAATAAAATATTAATTTATAATATATAAAAATATATAAATATCTAGTTTACTTTATTTTATATAATTATCAATAAAAAATACAAAAATAATTAATACTAAATTAAAAAAATGTTCAAATAATTAAAATATAATTTTTCTTAAATTAACTAATATATATGTTAAAGTGAATATCTTTAATAATATTAATATTAACTTCAACCTCTATATAAATACTAATAATAAGCAAAAAAATAAGAAAACAATAAATAAATAATATAGATATTATAAGAAGAGAAATAAATATATTAAAGATATGATATTCGAACATATTTATAAGACAATAATATAAATTAGATAGTTTAATCAATATCTAATATACCATTAAAATAATAAGAATTAGAAAAT
Source organism: Ichthyophthirius multifiliis (assembly GCF_000220395.1). NCBI lineage: Eukaryota > Ciliophora > Oligohymenophorea > Hymenostomatida > Ichthyophthirius > Ichthyophthirius multifiliis. The sequence continues at coordinate 29,433 of NW_004086829.1, forward strand.
ATACTAAAACATATAATGAGCATGAAATATGACATTTAAAGCGAAATACATAATATAATTTTTATTATATATAAAATATATAAAATATATAAAAGTTAATAAAAATTTTGTTTGGATAAATATGAGGAAAATTAAATAAGAAAACAACTTGAAATATTAAAAGAATAAGCAGAAAATAATAAAATAAAATTTAAAGAATTTACAATATCTTTAGGATGTATATTTAGAATAACTTCTAAATAATTTTAAAATGAAACAAATTAATTATTATAGGAATTATTAAATTTAAATTTAAAATTGGGAATATAATGTTTCTAAGAAAAAGATAATAATAATTATAATGGAGAAGAAATTTATTTGTGTTCAAAAGTTTTATAAATGAATAAAAATAGGTAATTTTCATTATTTATTTAAAGGAAATTGATTGAAATATGCTTTTGGAAATTTAATAAATAATATATTTTAAAAATTTTAAAGATTTTTAAAAATATAAAAGAAAAAGTAGATATTTATATTTTAGAATAATTAGAAAATTAAAAAAATTTAATAAATAGTTTAAATATTACAGATTTATATATTTATATTAGAATAAATTAAATTTCAGGAAATGAAAATTTTAAATTTGTTATTTCTAAAATATATAGGTAAAAATAAATAAATATAAAACTATTAAAATAAATTATATGAAATAAATATAATAAATACAATATAAATGTAAAAATAAATAATTTTTATAAATATATATATATATATTCATATATTAATATATTGTTATTTTTATATATTTATTTTATTAAATTACATAAATAGATTTTAAATTATATAGTAGAATATTTAATTATTTCATAATCTCGAATAATTTTATAATTATTCTTATATTCATCATCTAATATTGAAACATAATTTTTAATAATATTAATAGATTTATTTTTTCTCTTATTTTAAATTTCATATTAGCTTAGATAATATAAAAAAATATTTAATAGATATATCAGTTTCTTAGTCTGATATTTATTATCTATTATAGATTATTGATTGCTATATTTCCTATTTGAATAATATTGAGTTTTTTGTTATTGAAAAGTTTATTAATAATTCACATTTATTAACATTTGTAGAAAATAAAGTTTACCTCTTTTAATCATTAGTGGATTAAATATGTTAAAAATGTAAAAAATTTATATTGATATTTCAGTACATGGTCATTATTAGTGTAATTGGATTTTTACAGATTAATTATGCTAATTTTTGGGAATTCTATTAGATTTTTTTTAAAAAAATGGCAGTGTATTTATTGATTAAATTTTACTTTTGAGCTAGTTCGATAATTTGATGTAAAATTGTTTTTTTAAAAACTAGTATAAATGCGAAAAATATGTCGATTTTGTTTTTAATGAAATTTATAAAATGAATTTTTCTTAAAAGGAATAATTTTAAATTTTAGTATTAAAGTTTTTAGTTAATAATAAAGAATTTTTAAATGAAAATAAAAAAGATGAAATTTAGTACTTTTTATAAAAAATATACATTTTAATGGAATAAAATATTGATTATGAGAAGATTTATTACTTTAGTTTATTATAAGTCCAATTTTTCGGAGGAAAATAAGTAGATTTTGTTGAAAAATTAAGAATTTAATTTTTATAATTAATAAGTAAATTTGAAATTCGTAAAAATTTTGAATTTAATTAAGGAATTCATATTTTTTTTAATTAGAATATTAAAACTAGTAATTTTTAGTTTTCAGAATATATTCCTAACATTATTAAATTATTGGATATATAAGTAAATGAAAAAATAGAAGAAATATTATTAAAAAGCAGTAAATTGTGGAAAGGTAACTTTTTTTTCGAAAATTTATCTATTTTAAATAGTCTTAAGTTAATAAATATTGATATTTTAAATAATTGTTGTTATAATATTTTAACTTTACTTGTTTATATTTAAGAAAAAGAGTATTTTTCTATTAATAGATATTTATTTTAAACTGATGAAGATATTTTATTTCTTATTGATATTTTTTGTAATTAATTTAATGTACTTATTTAAAAAAATTAATAAAATTTAATAAATGATTATAATGTAGGATATTTAACTATTTTCGCGTCTTTTGTTTTTAATAAATTAAATAATCTATAATTAGAAGTAAAAAAAAAAAAAATCTTTAATTTTTATTTTAAAAAAAAAAATTAGATTTTTTTAGCATTATTTGATAAATTTCATTATTTCTTTTATCCTAAATTTAATGAGTAATTATATTTTTATTAAAAATAGAATAAATAATAAATCAATGTATAAAATTTTGTTTATTATTTAGGTAATAATATATAATTTTATATTATTATTTTTTAAATAAATAAAAAAAAAAGATTAAATATTAAAAGATTAAAATATTACTTAATAATAATTATAAGAAATAATCAATACTATATTTGATAAGAATATAAAATCTATTGAAATATATCATTTTTAAAAATAAGTATAATTTCTATCATAATTATGTATTAAATTGACTTAAGAATAATTAGAATTATTAATAGAAAAATATAATTAAATAACAGAAGAAAAAATGAATTTACAAATATCAATAAATATGTTATAGATAATTCTTGTTTAATAATATGAAATAAATAAATATAAATAATAAATATAAGATTTTTGGAAATATATATATAGTCAATTTAAAAATTAATTTGAATACGAAAACTATGAGGATGAGAAAATATAGAATTTTAAAAATATATAGATAATTTTAAGTATAGGAATATTAAAGAGAAAACAAAAAATAAATAAATAGTATATATGCAGTGTATAAATTTCCTTTATAGAAATTAATAAATGAGGAAAGTTAAACTATCTAATTTAGTTCTTTTTAATAATACATCTATAAATTCTCAAAAAAGAAATAATTTAATTAATAATTATTTTTAAAGGATAAATTATAGTTGTTTTTGTTATATTAAATATCTATAGGATTTATAAATTTATAAGAATTTCCTTTTAATTAAGAAAATATAGAAAAGTATCTTAAAAATGTGTTTTCTTAAAAATTAAAATCTACTTAAACTTATTAAAATTTTTAATTTGATATGAAATTTATTTTAGAAGATTTTTAATTTACATTTTTATAAAACTAGATTGTTAATGGTTTTTTTTTAGATTTTGTCATTTCTAATAAAAAAATTGGATTTTTTTATGCATAAAACCATGTTATTAGTCTATAAGAATCTTTTTAACCAAATTAATTGGAAATTTTAGCTATTAAATATATGGAAAAATTGGGATGGAAAATATGTGTATGTTTTGAAGTTGAATGGGATAAATTAACTATTTAAACTAAAACTGAGAAGGTTTTAAAATTATTAAATATAGATAAATTTTGATTTAAAAATATATATTTTTTATACATAAAATTAAACTTTATTTAATTTTTTTTTATTTTTCAAAGTTCTTTATACTAAATATTTGTTAGACTTTTTTATTTTTTTTTTAAATAAAATTTATATTTTACATTATAATTGAATCTATAATTTTATTTTAAATTTCAATTTTATATTCATCTTTACAAGGTTAAATTATACCATCAATAGGATATGTAACTCTATATTTTAAGGCAAGTAATCTAAATAATTATAAATTTATTTAATTCTCGTCTTCTTTTTCATTTAATAGTTTTTATTGTATTTAATTAATACATTATTATATCCATTAATTGAACTAAGTTTATGTAAATAAATCTTAGTTTAAATTTTTTAATTATTATTCTTATATTTCTTCATCTTCATTTTAAACAAATGTTAATTAATTAATTCTTCTTTTTTTTTTTTTATTATTTAATTCTTTTTTTTTCCTTATTAAAAAAAGAAAAAAAATACTTTTTATAAATATATAAAGGGATTGTTAATCTTCTTGTATCTTAACTAAAAAGTTCATTTAAATTAATCAAAAATATATTTAAAGAATCACTTTTTTTTTTTAATTTTTTTATTTAATAAAAAAAAAAAATCAAACTTTTTTTTCAAATAAGCAATATTTTAGCTTCTTAAAAATAACTCGAATAAAATATCAGTAATTGACTCCCTTATATATTTTAAAGTATCTATAATTTCATCTTTTTTATTTAATTTTTTTTTGATTAAAATGGCTTTTTTACTTTTAAGATGTTTTATTTTTTAATTTAAAATTAAAATTCTTTTTTGGTATTCTTCTTCTTTTTTCTTAAATTCTTCTTTTAGTTCTTTTATTTCTTTTTTGAGTTCTTTATTTTCTTATTCTAAAACTCTTAATAATTATTATTATTCGAAAACTTTATTCTTTAAATTATAATTTTCATGTTTTAATTCTATATTTTCAGCTTTTAAAGTATCAAATTCAACTCTTTATTCGACTTTTGATTTTATTTAATAAAAAATGAAAATTTAGTTTTTTACTTTATTAAATATTTTATTCTAATTCTTTATCTTTTAATCTTCTTCTTGTTTCTTCTTCTATTCTTAATTACATATAATCTTCTAATTCTTTAACTTTTTTTTGAAGTGTATCTATTAATAGCTCTTTATTTGTATTTTCATATTATAATTTAATAATTTTCTTCTTCATTATTTATTTATTTGTTATATTTTATTATTTCATTTTTTTCTTATTTTTTAAATTCCTTCAATAATGTATTTCTTAAATCATTTTTGTTTAGTTTTGTTTAAAAATAAAAAATATTAAAATAATATTACTTTTATTTTAAAACATCCTCATATAGTTTTTTATATTTATCTAATTCTTATTTACTTTTTTTTTTAAATATATATAAATATATATATATATATATATATATTTATTTTGTTTTTTTTGACATGATGCTTTTTTTTTTTTATTAAAAATAAAAAATAAAAAATACCAAAGAAATAGATTTTCTTAAAGTTTTTTTTAGTTTTTTTCAAAATGCCATATTCGCTTTTATAATTCTTCTATATACTTTAATTTTTTATGTTTAATTAATATTATTATTATTATTTTATTTACTCGCTCTTTATTTTTATATTTTTAACTATTTTTTATTAAAATATTATTATTATCTTAAATTTAAATTGTTGGGTTATTTGGTAAATTTTCTATGTCATAAGGATTACTTGATTAATATTCTTTATATGTATTTGATATACATTCATAATTCTAATTTTTATTTATGGGATTATTATTTATTTCTGTTTTTGTTTGTTTTTTTAAATACTTCTTTTGCAAAATTTATTGACATCTTTTTAATATATATGTTGATTTCTTTAATTAAATATAAAATTAAGAGAATTTTTTAAAAAAAAACAAAAAATATTTAAGTTTGAGTAATATTTAATATAATAATTATAAATAAAAAAACAGTCTAAAAAAATTATACTAAATGATTATATAAAAATGAAAATATATCATTAATAATTTATAAATAAATGCTATTAATATTAATGTAATAAAATAAAAAAAATTGATTAAATGTATTTAAAAATATATGTATTACCAATATTTATATTAATAATAGTAAATATAATTAAAAAATAATAAAATTAATATATATTTGTATTATATTAAAATAATGTTTATATTTTTATTTATGTATTTTAAATAATTGATAAATATTTTAAATTTATATATATATATATATATATATATGATAAATTTTCATTAAATAATTTTAATTAATCATTCTAAAAAGTTTAAATTAATTTATATAAAAATTTTTATATACAATTAAAAATATGTTTTCGATAAAAATAAAAATTAATACACATAATAATATCATATATTAAATAATTAAATATTATTATTTAAAAATTAATAATAAATAAAATATATTTTTTTTACAAATCTTTCAATATCTTACATAATGTTCTTCGTAAATTATATAATTTTATATATTTAGTTTATATTCTAAATTTGTTTTTAGTCTCAATAAAAGCGAAAGTTAGTTATTTTATATAAACTTTTTATAGTAAATTATAATGATATTATTTATTTAATTATATATATTTCATAGAAACATAATTTATTTATTTACTATTTTAAATTTAACCTTTATTCATTATAATATAATTTATAGTAAAATAGTATTTATAGTTTATATAATATATTCATTTAAATATATTATTCCTTAATAAATTTCTAGATCTATTAAAATATTATATTTGTAATTAAGTTATTTCTTTTTAGTAATTTCCTCTTGTTTAATTTCTCTTCAGATTTTCCCATTTTATCTACCAATTTTCCACTATGAAGTATATAAAGTCATTATTCTTTAAGTGTATTTTAAATATTTAAGCTATTTTATCTTGTGTTTAATTACTAAAATTTAAGCTCAATTAATCTAATTGTAAGATACTAATAATTATTTAAAATCTATATTTTTTTAAAAATAAATAAAAATTCATGGAAAAATAAAAAATCTTATTAAAATAATAATATAGATTATTATAAAGTCCATGCTTTCTGAATAAAATATCATTTTAAATAAAAATTAAACTAAGATACACACATTTATAAATCTAAAATTATATTATAAAGCTTTTGTATATTAGTATATTTTATTTTTCGTTTATATTTAAATCAACACATGTGAATTAAGAAATATTTATATAATAGTTCAATAAGTGTAAATATTTTATATTAAGTTCGTTTATTTTATAGTCTAACATTATTTAGGAAATTAAAAAAACATATATATAATTTATGTATTTGTATTAATTGAATATAAAAAAAAATAACTTTAATATATGACAAAAAATACATGAATAAATTGGATTATTTTATTACAAAATAAAAAATATGTAGATAAAGATTTTATAAAAAAATAATAATTTATTCTTAAGTAAATAAAAAAAAAATCATGGAAGACAATAATTTTTAAAATTTTATATTCAATTAAAAATTTTAAAAAAAAAAAATTAAATTTTTTTTAAATAAAAATTAAATATATTCTATTTTTGAATTTATTATATATAAGAAAAAAATGTATATAAATAAATATTATATATATATATATATATATATTTATTATTTTTTTATACATAAATTATAATATAATAATTATATATAATTAATTATTTTTAATATTTATAAATATGTATTTTATTTTTTCATATATACCTATATTAGTATGTATATTTTCATATTTTTTCGAATAAAAATATAAAATGTTATAATTAAAATTATTTTTTTTAAAGTGTTTTTATTTATTTATTTAATAATTAATGAATTTTGTTTGTTTGTTTGTCTATTTATTTCTTTTTATTATTTTTTTTAATATACATAATCATTCTAAATATTTATTTATTTTTTTCTCTTTAAATTATAAAAATCTATTTTTTTATTTATATGAAATCTTTAGATTTTTATAAAATCAATTTTTATTTTTAATTTTGTTTATTTTTTTTATTCTGTAATTTTTTAAAAACATAATCAAAAAAAGAAGTCAATTTGTATTTATTTGAGATTATGTCAATTATTATTAAGTTTAAATATTATTTTGTAATATATATTTAACAATATATATGTATGTTTAATTTATTTTTATTTTTTTGTATGTAATACATAATTTGTTAATATAATAATTTACTTAATTAATAATTTATATTGAACTTATTTTTTAAATTTTCTTTTATTATTAGCTTATTATATATGACTCATTAAAATATTTTTGTAAAAATATAAAAATTAAAAATTTAAAATTAAAATTAATCTAAATATAGTTTTAAATATTTTTAAAATGATAATTATTTATTGCTCTTAAAAATTATTAATTTTTTAACGATATTTCTTTTATAAATATTATTCACTTTGAAATTTATAATCATAAACATAATATTATTTATAATATTTAAAAAAAAAAAACTTTATCCCGTTTATAAATTAAAAAATAAAATAGCATTTAAATGAGTATGTATATATATATATATATAAATTAGATTAATATTATATTTTAAATTAAAATTTAGATTATTTTTTTATATGCTTATTTTAATTTATTTAAAAAAAAATAATTATTATTTTAAAAATTAATGAATAATTTTGAAAAAAAAAAATGAATTTAAATAATAACATTTAAAATATTAATTTTTAAAATATTAATTAAGAAATATTTAATTTTTCAGAAGATGCTTTTATTAAAGAAGCAGGAACTTATAGGAAAAAAATGATTTAAAATTTTTAATAAAAATTAAACTCAAAAAAAAAAATAGTAATAATAACCACTAAAATTTATAAAATGCATAAAATTAAATTGATTAAGAAAATTAGAATAAATAATAAGATTGAAGAAATAATTTTCATTATAATATAGAAAATAGTATATTTGAATTTTTTTTTATGATTAAAAATTGATGAATGTGCATAGATTTTAAAAAATAATAATTTATATATAAATAAATTTTCCAATTTTTTTTTTTTTTTTAATCAAAAAAAAATAAAAAAAATATTAATATTATATGTTAATTATTTTTACTTAATAATTATGTATTTATTTATTTTTATAAAATAGTTTACATTTCTTTTTTTTTTAAAAAAAAAAAAATTATTCTAAAAATATATATATGTTTTTATTTAAAAAGTATAATAACAGAAAAATACGAAATATTCAAACGATTATTTAATTTATGTTGGTATTAAATTCAATTTTTATATATATAAATTTATTAATAAAGTAAAAATAAATCAATTAAATATAAATTTAATTTAATTTTTAAAAATTAAATTTAAAAAATAATAACTATATAAATATATATACATATATATATATATATATTTACATATATATACAAACATATTATTAAAAAAAATAAAACTATTTAATTATATAATAAAGTCTATTAATTTAACCCTAATTTTTATATATTATTTAAATAATGAAAACTTTGAAATTTTAATAAAAATTAAATTTATAGAATTATTTATCAAAAAGTATTAAATTTAAAGTATATTTTATATGCAAATTTATATTTATTTTAAATTTAGAATTAAAACAGTTAAAAATATTTAAAAATAATAAAAAAATTTAATTAAATATTAAAAATATATTTAAAACATTTTTAAAAAAAAATGACAAATTTAGAATTAATTATATAGAAAAATTATTATTTTTAAATTTAAAATATTTTTTTTTTTTATAAATATAATATTATAATTATAATTACTATATTTTATATTTTTTTTTTAAAAAAATAATAATAATTATTATATTATTTTATAACTTAAATTTTAATTAAAATATATAATTTTATTTTTATATATTATAAATATATTTAATAGTAAATATATATATATATATATTTATTTTTTTATTAAAAATATATATCATTAATATTTATAATTTTATAAAGACAATATAATTCGCGTAATAATATTTTTTTATTTTTTATATTTTTATTTATATTATTTTCAATAATGTTTTAATTTTTTTTTTGTTTAATTAATTAATTTATAATAAATTAAAATTTCTATTATTCATAAAATAAAAATAAAAAACATTATATATAAAATAAAAAAATGAATGATATATATATAGAATTAAAAGAATTAGCAATAAAAAATAATATTACATTTTCATAATAATCTTCTATAAGAAATTCAATATAAGACATAGATAAAGATTTTTAAAAAACAATAAATGAAACATAATAAACAATTGAACTTATAAATATAAATAATGAATAAATAGAAGAATTAAAATAAGAATTAATAGATACAGCATCAACATCTAAAGAAAAATGTAAATAATAATAATAATAATAATAATAACAAAATTATATTAATTAAAATATATATATATATATATATATAAAAAATAGAAATAAATTTGAAAATATAAGAACTTGCAAGCGATAATTTAAGAAATTCAAATAAAATAAAATAATTAATGAAAGAAATAGAAAATCAAATAAATATAAGCGAAAAAGAAAATCCAGTGTGTATATAAAATATGATTATATAATAATAAATAAATATTAATTAATTTTTTCTATTTTTTTTTTTTTTAAAAATAAAAAAAAGAATGAACCAGAAACTTAAGCAAAAATGTTTTAATTAAAAGCAGTTTAAAATGAAATTAAACATTGTCTTAATAAAACACAAAATATACACTCTGAATATAAAAAAGCAGCTAATGAAAAGATTAAACGTTAAGTTTAAATACTAAATCCGAATATAACAGAAACTGAATAAAGATAAATTCTAGAAGATCCATAAGGTATGGATAAATTAATGATGAAATAAATGATGGGATAATCAAGTGTTTAATTATAATATGCTTATTAGGATATTAAAGAAAAATATGAAGGGATTAAAAAATTAGAATAGGTATATTTTTTTTTGAATTTTAAAGAATTTATTTAAAAAAAAGAGTTATTAATAAGTTTTTTAAATGCTTAATGATATTGCAGTTTTAGTAAAAACATAAGGAGATATGATTGATGATATTGAAATAAATTTAAAAAATACATAGAATTATGTTAAAAAAGCAAACAAAAATTTAGAAGTGATGAAAAAAGAACATAATAAAGGTAGAAAAAAACTATGTTGTATTATTTTTCTTGGATTAGGACTTTTAGGATTAATTTTAACTCCTTTTATTATGAAAGCTACTTGATTATATATATATATATATAATATAATATATATATATATATATATTTATTAATATATATATATTTTTTATTTATATTTATTTTTTATTTTTTATTTTATCTAAATAAAAAAAATAAAAAAAGTTTCATCTTTTTTATAAAATTTTATAATAGTTTTTTTTATAAGATATTTTAATTAAATATTAAAAATAAAAATTTCTAATAAAATATATATAGAAAATTAAATATATTTTTAAATATCAATAAAAAACAAATATTATAATATAATTATTCATAAAATATATTTTTTTAAAAATAATAGAAATCATTATCAAAAACAAATTTAAAATAAAAATAAAAAATGCATAAAATTGTCGAAATACCACATTAATCCATTATTACAAATATACCTGAAAATATTGATTTAGGTTTTTGTTGTGTAGACTAACCTACATATATAAAATATAAACTACATAACCCGAACCCATATGCAGTCGAATATAATTTTGAATTTAAAGATTTTGAAATAAATCCATCAGAAGGTATTTTATACCCTAAATAAGATTAAGCAATTACATTAAAATATACACCAAAAGAAGCCACGGCTATAATAGGTAATATTATAATGAATATTTCTTTAGAAGAAAGTCGTATAATTAAAGTCTCTGGAATTGGAAAATATCCTTTTATTTAATTAAGTAGTTCAAAAATAGACTTTGAATAAATTTTAGTAGGAAAAAAAGAAAGTAGAGATTTAACAATAAAGAATTAGTCTGAAGTTGAGGTTTTTTTTGTTATTAAGAAAATATAAGAAGATGAATTTAAAGACTAGTCTCTAAAACTTGATATTTTGGAAGGTTTTATACCACCAAAAAGCTCTTTTTTAATAAAAGCAATTTTTACACCAAAAATAGTAGGACTTCTTTCTGTATAAAATTATAAATTAGAAAGTCCTGGAGGTATTGAGTTACTTTTTACTTGTTAAGGGTATGCTAAAGGATTCGAGGTTTCATTAAGTAGTGAAAAGTTAGACTTCGGAGAAGTTAAAATAGGAGAGGAAAGTAATAGATTATTAATTATTAGTAATGAATCAGAACTTGATACTAAATTTTAGTTCAGTAATGATCCAGGGAATATATTTTCGTTTAGTAAGGTTAGAGGGGTGGTTAAAGGAATGTCGAAAAGTAGAATTATAGTCAGATTTAAACCTTAATAGAGGATTAATTACTATGAGAGAGTTTTTTGTATTGTTAGAAACCATAAAATTATTAAAGTCGATTTAATAGGAAATTGCTTCGATTTATTAGAAAAACCAATGCCTTTGAAAATTTAGCATATACAAAATTTCAGATAAACTGTAATAAAGGGACATTTATCAGAAATTTCGTTAAAATATGTTGAAAACTCATTTCTTTTGAAATATTTTTAATAAAAAAATCAAAAACTTTAAAAAAATGAGACTAGTTAAAATTCAGTATAGACTGAATAGTCTTTTAATTAGAAAAATTTATTTTAGGAAGATGAAATTATTAACTAATAAGAAGAAAATAACTAAATTGTATTACATAAAGAAATGTTTCTATAGGCTAATTCGAATAATAGATTGATTGTTTTGAGTGAGGATTTTCTAGATTTTGGGTTTTAGGAAACTATGACTTTCTCAGGGAATAAATAGGTTATTGTTAATAATAAATTATAGTGTAAAATGACTATTTAATGGACTCATTAGATATTTTTATCAGTCAAAGAGGGTATTGAGTTGCCTGTATTTTGCGTAGAACCGGAAATTGCACATTTATAAAGCGGAGGAAGTTAGGCTTTCGAGATTTCGTTTAGACCAGTGAATAGTGGATGTTATTATTTTTAAATTTTGTAATTTTTTGCTTATAAGTATTCTTCGAAAAAATAAAATGACATGATTAAAACTTTATAAAAAAATATGTCATTATAAACTGAAAAAGAAAATTTAAAAATAAGTAATTGTTCAATTATTAAAAAATGTAAAATAAATAAATATTTATAAATTTATAATTTTTTATTTATATAAAAAGAATCAAAAGTACCTTAAATTATATAAAATTAAAGAATACCACCTTATTGTGGATATCTAAAATGTTTTGGTCATTCTTTTGGAGTGTAAATTTAACCTTTTATACCTATAGTGAAATTTTCTCCATTGAATATAATTTATTTTAAAGCATGTTCATTATAAGATTCTACTTATTAAACAATAGAATTAATTAATTAAGTATATATATATATTATTTAGTATTTATATACATTTAAATTTTATATTTTAACATTTATTTATTTTTAGTCTGATACACCTACTTATTTTAAATTTTAATAAGACAAAAATAATGTCTATCGTTTTTTTCCTAATTGTGGTATTATATAAGATAAGTTTTTTTAAATTATAACTATAGAGTTTGTTCCTAATTAATATAAGGCATATAATAATACTATAAATTGTTATTTAAATAATGATATTTCTTCTTCTTTGCCATTGCATTTACATGGTTATTGTTCTTAACCAAAATTAATATTATAAAATGAAGGAAAAGTATACTTCCCTCCTTCATATATAAATGTTTATTCATAATAAACATTAAAAATAAATAATTTATCAAGAATAAAACTAAACTATGAGATAAGCATTCCCGAAAAATACTCCCTTGAAGTTCAAATAGAGCCCTAAAAAGGTTTTATAGAACCTAATGATTAAATAAATATTAATATAACATTTATCCCTTAAAAAAAGAAAAACTATAGAATAAAAATCCCTTTAATTTGTCAAGAAGTTATTTTAGAAGAGCAAAATCTAATTGGTTTTCATGACCCAGGTTCTTTATTTTCATACGTACATAGACCAAGTTTCGAAATAAGGAATGAAATAGAGATATTCGGGGCAGGAGGGGATGGAGCCTTGAGTGTAAATCCTAATATACTATAATTTGATATTGTAAAAGTAAATTTTAGAGATAAGAAATATTTCTGTTTATCTAATTTTTCTAATTGTACATTTTTTATTGAATTAAAATTAAGGAAAAATAATAAAAATATAAACTTAAATTAAAATAATTAAAGTTTAAATGAAGAAAATGAATATGATGATGATTAAATGGATTTTTAAAAGGATTTTACTTTGGATTTCTAAAATAGTATTATTGCAGCAAATTCTAAAATTGACATAGGTATTATTTTCAATCCAAATCAAGTTCGGGAATATGATTTGATTTTGGAAGTTTTAGCTAAAGAAAAATTACCTTAGGGGAAAAAAATAGCTTTTAATAATAATAATATCCTATAGTTTAAAAATCATAATTGTAAATATTAGCTAAAGGTTCTTATCCATTATTAAAAATTGTAGATGTGAGAAATGATGCGATATCTGTAGCAACACTTTGGGAGAATTTCTAAATTAATAAAATAAATAAAGAATTATAAACTGAATTAAACGAGGATGAAAATTAATTCCTAAATATAGAATAATTAAATTACGAATAAGCAGTTTCTTTATAAAAAAGAATTAAATAATTTGAATGGAATTTTGGTTATTTACCTTCCAAAACAGCAAATAAACCACGAAAAATAGTCATTACAATATAAAATATAGGCGGAACAGACCTCGATTGGAATTTTAAACTACCTTCTGATAATTAAATGTAGATAGAACCATGGGCAGATCCAGGTGAACCTGATTAAGAAGAAGCTTTTGAACGTTAAATTTTTGAAAGGAAAATATTTTAAATAATACCCAAAAGCGGTTAATTAAAAAAGGGATAATTAAAAGATGTAGAATTAATTTATAATCCAAATAGTAAATAGCAAGATGATAATCCTTTCAAAAGTAAAAATGATAAAAATTTAAATGGATAAAAACACTCTTTAAGGGTTGTTTTGTAAATTATGAATGGAAAACCTTTGTAAATAAATTTAAAAGGAATGTCTTTAGCACCATTAGAAGGACTTTTGGCTGTTAAAAAAAATCAGTTTGAATTACCAGATACTCCAATAGGATTACTTATTCCAGTTAAATTCCCGATAGAAATTGCTAATTTGGGTTCTATAAAAGTTTCTTATAAAGTAGAAATCGAAGAACAGGATTGTGATTAAAATATAATAAAAAATGATTCTAGATTTACAGCATTTTTATTAGAAAAAAGTTAAGATACACTACTGCCGAATGAAAAATCATACCTATATTGTCTTTTTAAACCTTTAGAGTAAAAGGGGTATTATTATAAATTGAAAATAATTGTTTTTGACATGGTTAAAATTACATAAGAAATAATCATTTTTATAAAAGGATAAGGATTTTTAAATTTACCGCCAGTTAAAAATCAACTTAACGCAGAGGAAATTCCAAGATAAAGATCTTCAGTGTCTACTATAGGTAGTAAAGTATTTTTTTCGATTGAAGAAATAGATTTCGGATATATGAAACCAGGAAAAGAGTCTTATAGGTTTATTATACTTTATAATCTTAATGAAAACTAAAAGCTTAACTTTGATTTCGGATCTTCAAGTTTTGCATTGACATAAAATAAACCAGGATTAATGTGGTAAATATCTATAAAAAAATACAAAAAATAATAACATAATATTTATAAATAAACATATAAAATTAAATATATGTATATATGTATATATTTATATATGTATATATACAAATTAATTTATAATGATTTATAAATATATATTTATAATATATATTTATATTTATATTTATAAATATTTATATAAATATTTTTAAATATTTATATAGCGGAGATAAATGTATTATTGAACCTATCTAAGGAGTTTTAGAGCCTAAATCTTTTATCGAATTAAAACTTGCTTTAGCTTGTTCTTATGATCCCTCTGTTTATGAAGGTGAATTAGAATGTACAATTAATTGGGATTTAGATAAAAATAATTAATAATAATTTTTAAAAAATTCTATTGTTAGTACATTTAATAAAAATAATAATAATAATAATAATAATAATAATAATTAATCTAATAATAATACTTTATAAAAAGAAACTTTATTTTTAAGAATAAAGAAAAAATCGTTACTTAATGTAAATTTAATAAATAATTATATTAATTAATCGTCTATAGAAAATACATAGTAATATTAATAAAAAACTATAGAAGAACTTTTTTAAGGAAAAAATTTAAAATAAAAACACGCTTTTGAACTTATAATAGAAAAAGCTTTGAATGAGATTTTAAATGAATCAAATACTGAAAGAATTATAGGAAGAATAGATAATTAGCCTATAGGATTTTTTAAATATTTTGATGATGAAAATTCTGTTAGTATTAGTATATCAACAGTTTAAAAAAACTAAGAAATTATAAAAAATGATTTAATGTAATAATTAGAATATTAATAATAATAATAATAATAATAATAATAATAATAATATTAATAATAATAAGTTTCTAATCAATGGAATGATTTTAGGTATTTGTTTTTATAATAAGAATTTGTTGATTTAGTCGATCTTATTATGGAAAATACATTCTTTAATATTATTTAAGAAACTACTAGAAAAGAATGTGATTTATTGAAAATTTCGAAAACTTTTGTTATGCCTTTATGATTTTCAAAATTTTTTTTTTTAATATTTTATATATTATTATTTAATAATTTAGTTTTTTTTTATATTATTAATAAATACATGTAATTATATGTAATATATTTTTTTATATATACTCTATCTTATATATATTTTTATTTTTTTTTAAAAAAAATTTGTAAAAATTTAAAATGATTTTCTTTAAAATATATAACTATGTTTTATTTAATTTATTTTTTAAAAAATAAAAGAAAAAAAATATTAAATAAATAAGGTTAATAATTAATTTTATATAATAATAGTAAATAAATAAATATATAAATATTTAAATATAAATATTTATATATAAATATTTATATATATATTTATATATATATAAATACTCATAATTTTTTAAAAAATAGATCTTTCCAAATATATATCGATTAAAAGAAAATTAATATAATAAAAAAAATATATATATATTTTCATTAAATGAGAAATAATAATATTTAACCTTTTATGAGTGACACAGATCCTCGTAACCCATACGGTTACAATTATGAAGAATTCGAATATGAAAGTAAAGTGTTTTATAAATACTAACAAATAAAGAAATATATACATTTTATACCAGAAGATTAAGAAAAAGTAACAAATGCTAATTTCATATATATAGGAGGAATGTTTCTTGCTACTTTATGTTCTTTAGGATCTGGCTATTTAATAAGGAGTTCATATATATTCAAGAATAAGATTATTTTTTTGCATAAATTTATATAAGAATATCCTAAAATATATTATGGAATTATTTGTGCCACAAGTGGTTCTTAGTCTTATTATTATTTTAATAGTTATTATATAAATAATATTTGTAAACCTTTTATGGTTAAATATTTATAAGAAGCTAAATAAAATGGATTCGAAGATTATAAAATATCTGATACTGTTTATATTGATTTTGAAAAAAAAATTTTTGGGAAAAAATAAAATAAATGAATTTGAAAAAAAAAAAAAAAAAAAAAAAAAAATTAGTTTAAGTTTAAACTTATTTTTAAATAATCTTTATATATACATAAATATATATATAATTTTTTAATTCTAAATTAATTAATTTTTATTAAATAATATCTTATATTTATTTTATATATTTTTGTTTAAATTATATATATTATTTATTATTTATTAGTATAATTTTTTATATTTTTTAAAAATAAATTAATATATAAATATATTTATGCTTAATGATATAAATATATTTATAAATTTATAATAAATATAATAATTGAATATTTTTTGTAAATTATCTTGTAATAAATTAGTAAATTTGTATATAGATTTTATAAATAAATCTAATTATTGAAGCAATAAAATAAAGAGTAATTAATCAATTAAAATTAAATTTAGAGTAAAAAAAATATAGGTAAATAAAATCAAAATATGTGAATAAATATAAATAAAAAATTATATATAAATGTATATATAGATATAAATATATTTTAATATATATTTAAATATATATATATTTATTTTATATTTAAAATAAACATAAATATTAAAAATGTAAATCAATAATATTTAATAATTATACATTTTTTTTTTTTATTAATATAATTATATATATATATATATATATTTATTTTATTAATTAACTTATTAAAAATTATAATTAATTATTATACTTTATATTCTAAAATTTCAATTTAAAAATGAAATAATTATCAAATATTTTTTTTTTATATTTAATATTCTTATTATATATAAAAAAATAAATATTTCTTATAAAAATATGAAATATTTTTCTTTTCAAAGTTTTTTTATATTTCTTATTATTTATTATTTAAAAAGTTAAAGAAAAATTAAAAAGATAAATAAAATTTAGTATATATTAAAACATATTTTAATAATATTTCAAATATAGAATATTAGATAATTTAAAAAATACAAATATATTATAACAATTTAAATATATAATAATATAAAGCCTTAAAAATACTATAAAATATTATAAATAATTGTTAAAAATTTATATTTTTTAAGACAATTTTTTTATTTTATAAAAAATAATTTTTTTTTAATTAAATTAATATATATTGATATTAATACTTAATTTATATTAAAATATATATTTAAAAAAAAATTATTTTACTAAAAATATCATTTTAAAAAAAAATAAGAAAAAAAAAAAAATAGTTATTTTTAAAAAATTTAATAAAAATAAATAATTAAAAATATAAAAACATGAATTTAAATTTCATTTTTTATATTCTCATTAAAAATATAGTTATACAAATGTTGTTTAAGAAGATATAAATTTTATATAAAAAATAGAAAAATACAAATCTTAACAAATGAAAAATTTATTAAAATACAAAAGTCGAATAAACCATGAAAGGACAATAAATTTATATTTCAAGCATAATTTAAGTCCTGATGGAAAATAATTAAATATGTGTAAATATTTTAGATACAGAAAAACTACAAAAGGTAATTATTCTCTTCATTTAATAAAATTAGCAATGATGTTATATACAGAAAAAGAAATAAAGTTAAAATATAAAAAATATTTAAATGTTTAATTTACTGATTTAATAGAAATAGAAAAATAAAAAGCTATATAAAATCTTAGTATTAAAAAAGCATTATTAAAATAAACTAAAATTAAATTAGTAATAATAATAATAATAATATTAATAATAATATTAATTAGAAGTATAAGAAGAATTAAAAATTGAAAAATAATTCTAATCTGTATATTTATCCAGATAATAATCATATTTAATTGACCTTTATTATTATTTCCTTTATATACATAATATTGATTTTTTAAATTTAAATTAAATATAAGCAGAACATTTTGATTTATTATGTTAAGACGTTAAAGATTTCTTACATTTATACATCTTTAAGGATAAATAGGAATTAATAGATATTTTTTAAAAATTAGAAAAAGATATAGATTTGTAAGATATTATAGATATGGCAAATTATATATAAAAAATAAGTAAAAAAAGCCGTGAATAATATGATAAAATATATTAAGAGAAAATTAAAGAATATTAATAATGAAAATATAATAATAAAGTATATTAAATTTAAAAAATATTAAATTATTTTTTATTTAAAAATTTAAAGCAATTTTTTTTTTTAATTTATTTAAATATAAAATCTTTTTTTTATTATTAAATAATTTAAAAAATATTGTTATATTTAATATAAAAAAAATTATAATTTATAAATAAAAATTCTAAAAATTGTTATATTAATTTCTTCGATTATTTAAATAATTAAATTTTTTATAAAATATCAATATTTCTATTATTTTCATAATATATTAAATCTCTAAGATATATATATGTTTTTATTATTGTATTTGTAAAATTTATTAAAATATAACTCAATTATTTAAAAAATTTATTAAATAAATAATAAATAATATTCATAAAATAAAAAATTATTTATTTTTTTAAAATATAGATAATTTAATAATCTGAATTTAAATATATAAATAAAAATAAAACTTTAAATAGAAAAATAAAATATTTATTAAATATTATATATTAAAATATATTTTTTGTATATATATTATACTAAAAATAATAATAATTTTAAAACATTAAACATATGTATTATACCTTGAATAATTTCTTTTTAAAATACTTTTATTAATATTTTAAATATAAATAATAACATTTATTTTTAATTATTAAATTTAAATAAATTTATTTAAAATCAAAAAAAAAAATTAAATTAGATTTTAATGTTAATTAATATATATATATATATATATATATATATTTTTATATATAAATATATATATATATATATATATATATTTACATTTTGTTTAATATATACTTTATATTTTCTATTTTTTTATTATTTTTTCTTAATTTAATAATTTTTTTTATATATTAAACTTATATATTTTTTATTTTTATTTTAACTAAAATATACCTATTAACTTTTTAAATTTATATTTTTTTTTTTTTTGGTTTTTTAAATTTCTATTTATGTATGCATATCATGAGTTTTATATTACATTATTATTTTCTTAATCATTAATATTTCAATTTATTTTTGAATATTTATATATATTTTCTAAATCATCATTTATAATATATATAGTACTTTATTTTTATACAAACCTATAAAAAAATAATCTTGCTTTATATTTCTATATAATTTTTAAGGTACGATTACCTTTAAATCTTATTTTTATAAAATTTTATTTTAATTAAAAATTATTATAAACTAATTAAATTATTAATATTTATATTTTGATGAAATTCTTAAGAGAATTTTTTAAAAGATTTAATATTATTATATTACATCCTTATTTTATTAACCATACCTATATAATTTTCAAATTCCAAATTTTTTTAATATTATTTAAAAATTAATATAATGAATTTTATTTAAAAAGATTTTTATATTCAAATAAAAGTAAAATGTTATTTACTTTTACAATTTTTCTGTTAAATTACTAGTTTTTCTGCTGCTATCTATTTTTTTTCATTATGTTTGTTATTTTTTTGTTTTAGTTTCAATAAATATATATTAATTATTACCTTATTTATTTATTTATTTATAAATAAAGCCTAAATAAATATCTCCAAAACATCATAATGATAATTTTCAAACTATTTAATGTTTCCCATTTATTAGTTTGTTTTTTATATTTCCCATATTATTTTTTTATTTATAATTTTGTTAAATAATTTATTATTTTTTGTAAACTAATTTGGATATAATTTTTCAAAAAAAAAATATTCATTTTTATATATAAATTTAAATATAGAGACATGTTAAATATTATTTATTATAAAAATTTTAAAACTAATCAATATTTAAAAAAACAAAATAATATCCGAAAAAAAAAAAAAAAAACAATATGAAAAAAAAAAATATTATAATACTAATACCTTCATTAATATTCTTTATAATCCTAATATTTTTTATTATAAAAAACCCTTATATTGACACTGAAAATGACATTTCCCTTTTCTATTTACGTACAAAAGAGTCTAAAAAAATGGAGAATCCAAAAAAATGTATTCACGATAAAATTCTTAAAATGGAAACTTCACTTTTCCAACCAATATAACATTACGATCCATTTTTTAAATTTTCAGAAGATTAAGAATGGTATCCATTTAAAATGCATTTTGATTATTCTAATAATAATAAAACATCTAGACATTTATTATAAATTCTCCAAACTTAAGTAATTCCTGCAGTTGGTGCATATTTTGAGCAAGCCTTGAAAGTTCAAAAATTCAAAAGTAGAATTTTTATAGATGATTTTTACCTTAAGAAAACTTGTGGAATTCCCAAATTAAAAATTCCATAAAAACATATAAAAAAAGGTGTAGAAGCGGACTCTATTTTCTACATAACACTTTTAAATGAGCCTTTCAATAATTATATAGCTTATGCGAGTATTTGTCCTTAAGGAAAAGGCTTTGGATTTCCCAACGGAAGGCCTACAGTGGGTTATTTTGCAATAAATGAGTATTATTTTCAAAAAGATATTGATAGATTAGTATAGGATCCTACTTTGATTAATTAATGGATTTGGACTACTTTACATGAAATCACACATTCTTTGGTATTCTCACCTCATAATTTTAAGAGGTTTATTAGAGAAAAAAATCCTATGAAATAATTCGAAGATGGGAGATTTTATATAATTGCACCTTCAGTTCTTGAATATGCGAAAAAATATTTCAATTGTGAATAAATGAAAGGAGTTCCTTTAGAAGATGAAGTTAATATATTATTTTTTATTAATTTGTATATATATATATATATATATATATATATATATATATATATATATATATATATATATATATATATATATATATATATAAAAGGGAGGTGAAGGTACTGAGAAAGGACACTGGGATAGAAAAACATTCGGAAATGAGGTAATGACTGGAAGTTCTACATATGATAATGTTTTTACGAAATTTACTTTATTGATTTTTTATGCTTCTGGTTGGTATGATGTTGAATGGAGTTAATCTTAATAACTTACATGGGGATATGGGGAAGGGTGTAAGTTTCTAAGTCAAAAATGTGATTATAATTCAAAGGAATTCTGTGATTTAAATGATGGTGATACGGGTTTGAAGTGTACTTATGATTATGTAGGTATAGGGAATTGTCATGAGGATTAATTGGCGAATTCTTGTGGATATTTTAAATCTCGTGTAGGTAAAAATTGTAATTATCCGTCTAAATATATGGCGAAAAAATGGATATAGGAAGGAGGAAGCTTTGGAAAAAATACCAGATGCTTCTAGACTTCAAAAGATAAGTAAAATTTAGGAATTTGCTTTGAAAGTAAATGTGATTTTGATAATAAATTTGTGTATTTTAAAGCTTTTAATTAGTGGTATAAATGTGAAAAAGATGGATAGGTTTTAAAAGTTAATGGGGTAGAAATTAGTTGCCCGTAATACTTTAGGTTTTGTTATAGTGAAAGTAGTTGTCCGAATTCTTGTTCAGCTAAAGGAAAATGTATAAAAGGAAAATGCTTGTGTTTTGATGGATTTAAAGGCGATGATTGTTCTAAGATTTGATCTTTAAGTATATTGTATCCATATATGAATAATTATTTACTATTTTTTTTTTTATAAGAAAATGTATTAATTAAAAAAAAATTTAAATAATAAATTAAAGTTATTTAAAAATATATATATATAAATTTTAGATATTTATTATATTTAGTAATTTAAAAATACTAAAGATTTATTTTTTATGTTAAAAAAATTATAGATTAAAAAAATATACTGTTTTTTCGTTTTATATTATTATATATTTATAATAACCTTTAATTTATTTCATTTTTAAGATTTTACAATTATTTTTTTATCTTAATAATTTGAATTTTTGTTTCTTTATAAAATTATTTTATTTTTATTAAATGATCAATAAATCTATTTTAAGTTTTATTTTTATAATAATTTTAAATTTATTTATTTTATAAATAAATATATAGTAATAATTAAATTCTATGATTAAAAATTAATTTAAAAAAAAAAAAATGTAAATGAAAATTTTATAATAAACTTATTTTATAAAGTGTATAATATACATATATATAAAGTTATTCTTATTTAATATAATTATTTGATAATATTTAGATAAATTTAATATAAATTATTATTAAAAATAAAAATGAAAATACTAATTAAATTATAAAAAATGTATACCGAAAAATTTATAAAACAACAAAAACAAAATTCAAACTTTTATAGTAAAATTTTGTAATTTAAATTAAAAAATCGATTAAATATTAAGTTTTAAAAATAGATGTTATATAATATATTTATAATAATCTACTTTATATTTCAATGCAATATAAGTCTATAAAAATTTCATAAATCGAATTTTAAAAAAAACTAAATTGAAAAAATAAAAAGAAATTCTTTATTTATAGGAATTTAAATATATTTCTTTTAAAAAAACTATATAATTAAATGATATTTTTAAAAATATAAAAAAAAAAAAATTATTAATTTATTAATTTATTTGAATAGAGAAATGTTTCTTAATGTAAAATAAAAAAGAAATAAAAAAAAATGATATAAAAATCTAATATAAATTTTATTTAATATTAAGAAAAAAAAAAAAATTAGTAATCATTATATTATAAAGGTTAAAGAAATATAAAAAAATTATAAATTATATATTATTATATATTTTATATATAATTTATAAATTATTACCTATTTTAAACATAAAATTAATATTGATATATAAATCTATAATAAAAATAATATTTTTATATTAAAAAATAATAAAAAAATAACAAAAAAAGTAAAAATTTTATTTAATTTGAATTGAGTTTGAATATTTATATAATAAATATATATAAATATATATATATATATATATATATATATTTATGTTTATATATAT
>NW_004086827.1:0-3314 GCF_000220395.1 Ichthyophthirius multifiliis
TTTTAATACTATTGCATTTTCTATTTATAACACTAGTAATATATTAAATAAATAGCTCATATTTAATAAATGCAGAAATAATTTAATAAATAAGAATATCAAAAATAATTACTAAAAAATAAAAAGGCAACCAATCATTGTATTATTTATAAAATTTATTTTAAATACTAATACAAATAATGTAAAAGCAAATTATGACTATAGTAATAAAAATGAGATAAATTAAATATATAACTATTCTTTTATTCATTTTATAGACACTTTCTATTAAAACAATGATTAAGTTAATAATTAATAGCAATAAACAATTAGCTAATATTATAAAGACAGCTTTTAAATTATAAAATAGAATGGAATTAAAAGTAATAAGAATAACGTATTTTATATATTATTATGTTATTCTAAAAGGCCTACTTAAAAATTAATTAAAAAGAATAAATATTAAAATTAATTCATGTAAACATATAATTTAAACAAATCTACTTTCTTATAAAAAGTTTTACAAAATACTCTAATCATAAAAAGAAAAAGAAATTTTATTATTTATTTGTAATAAGGAGCTATTTTTAGTAAATATATTTGATTAAACTTATTAACTAATTTTATTTAGACCTTTTTAAACATAATTGCTACTATCCTTTGTTTTTTCTTCATATTTATAGTCGCTTTTCACAATTTTATTTATTTATGAGTTTAATTAACTTTACTATCGAATCAAACTAGATTAATTTTTTTTTCTTTTAACCAAATTATTTTTTTAAACTTTAACCTGATTTTTTTCTGTATCTTAAATTTTAT
The DNA here is from genome assembly GCF_000220395.1 of Ichthyophthirius multifiliis. Classification (NCBI taxonomy): domain Eukaryota; phylum Ciliophora; class Oligohymenophorea; order Hymenostomatida; genus Ichthyophthirius; species Ichthyophthirius multifiliis. The sequence continues at coordinate 799 of NW_004086827.1, forward strand.
CCTAATCTTTTTGAGGTTGTATGTCATCTTCTTGGTTATTTTATTATAAAACAACTTTAGCATTTATTTATGTATTTAATTTACTAATTTTATGTGTAATTAATGTTTTTATCTTATCTTCTGTTGTCAATTAATTATCTCCTTTTAATTAATTTACATCCATTTGCCTACTTTTATTTTCTATTGTATTAGATTGAATATTTAATGGCATTATTTTGCCTTGTAATTTCTCAGATTATATCTGTTATGAGATTAAAGAACCTAATAAATTGTTTGATTATGTATCTCTTTCAATTTTAATTAAACTATCTTAATATTATGAGACTTAATTCTAGCAGAATTCTTTATTATTTTAAAATTCAGCTAAAGAATCTTAAAATATTAAATTAAATTAAAAAAATAAAAAATATGAATAAATAATAATAAAAAAATTTATATTTGTTGTTAATATTACTTAATTAATAATTTTTTGGTAAAAATATTTGTTAAAATATATTTCTCCATTATTTTTTTTTTATAAAAAAATATTTTTTATTATAAATAATATTTGTTTTAAAATATACTTATTTTTTAATTTGGAGTTTTTATAGGATACTATTTTTGTATTTATTCATCGTTTTTTAAAATATTATCTAATTATTTATTTCGTTCTTATTCATTAACATTTTTTTAAAAAATAATTTCTGTGATTTAATTTCTTTTTATTGCGCTTTTTTACATTTTTTAGTCTTGAATATTATCTAATTATTATAAATATATAAATAACATCACATAAATTATGGTAGTAGCAACTAAAGTCCACACAGAAGCATACAAATACCATTAGTTTATAGGAACCTCTTTAAATACTTGATTTATGTCGTTAACAAGAGTTTATTTTCCTTGGGTTTTGCATTAACATATTAATTATTATATTTGATTTTAGTCATTAATATAATATAAAAGTATACAATCTTTAGTCATCCATTTTCCTTTAATATTTTATATACAAATATAATTCCCAACATTATCTATTGCTTTAGATAAATTGTAAATGCTGAATAAAGGAATATCAAGTTGTATTTATTATTAATTAAATTCAAAAGTTATTGTCTTTTCATTTATGATAAATGGATGATTCGTTGAGTAAGGGAAATTATCATCATAAGTTATTACAGAATAAGGATATTCTAAATAATTTACATGGTATTATAGATTTTCTTAGTCTTTTTTTATATTTATACTATCATAGTATGCATTTTAGAATAGTTTCAAATGTTTTTCTTTTAAAACGTTATATGTTATTGTTTAAGTAGAAATTATATTTAGAGCCTTTATAGGATTCTCGTTAGGAATTAAAAACACATTCAATGTTTACGATATCGTTTTCATTATTTACATGTATTATTTATCTAATTAGGAGTTTTATTTATGATAGAATAATTTTCTATCAACTTATTAAATCTTTTAAATTATTTTTGCTTATAATATAAGAATTTATACTGATTAAAAAGATTTTTAATATTATGTTGTGTCAGAAATTACTATATTTTTAATTACTCCTAATTAATCTGCTATTATTTATTAAATATTATTAATAAATTATTGGATTTTATCAAATCCTAATTATAATATTATTAATTGAGAAAGTTACCAAATATTAAATCTAATGTTATTTGCGTCTATATAAAATAGTCTTAAGAGTCAGTTTATTAAAAATAGTTTTACAAACTCAAAACTTCATTTAAAATTTCAATATATAATTATGTAAATTAAGAATTTGCTAGCAATTATAGGACACTCACATGATTAATAATATCATAAATAATCATATTATAATAAATAATTTTATTTTAATTTAAATTATTTTATTAAATTTAGGTAAACTAATTATTTATAAATGTATAATATGAAGAACTATCTTAAGTATATTGGTTTACTGTAATTTATTAAGTTATATTTCTTATTCCTCCTTTCGAATCTTATATTACTCCCATAATTAAGGACGCACCAAAAGGTAAAACAGTTTCAATACTACTATTTGGTGAGAAATCAGATAATAAATGTCTATTAATATATTATGCATTTAATAATTCATTATTATAATCATCTTAATCTTTATAAAAATAGAAAGAATAAGATAAAGGTTAATCAGTATCAATACATTCGTTTATTGAACGAATTTATTTATCTTACATATTTTTAACTTCAAAACCTGTAGTTTAATCAAAAGTACAATCTTATGGAGGTATGTTAGCATTTAAAGAATAAGAAATTAATGTTGGTATTATATAATTTGGATTTCTTACTGAAAATATTAATTCAAATTAATTTTAATTTTAAAAGTCGAAAAAATATTCCCAAACTTTAAATCTAAATTAGCTTTAAGTTGATGATAATATACTTACTTATTAATTCTAATATAAAATAACTCCTGTAATTATTGATTCATCAACATTTTTATCTTCTTGATCATGAAATTAAGTAAATATTTCTTAATTTAAATTTATTGTATTTAAGCATTGTTAATAGAAATA
>NW_004086825.1:0-3972 GCF_000220395.1 Ichthyophthirius multifiliis
AAACTTTTAAAAGAAAGTATAATGTTTAAGTTATAATTTTCATCAATTAATTTAATATTGATCTTTATAATTAATTCTTAAGTAGGCTTATAGAATAACTTAATAATATGTAAAATATGTTATTCTTATTACTGTTAATTCTATTCTATTATATGATTTACAAACTATCTTAATAATATTAGCTAATTCTTTATTATTACTAAGTATTAACTTAACCATCCATTTTAATAGAAAATATCTATAAATTGAATAAAAGAATATTTAAATATTTAATATATCTCATTTTTATTTCTATAGTTATAATTTGCTTTTACATTATTTGTATTAGTATTTAAAATAAATTTTTTAATATATACAATGATTGGGTGCCTTTTTATTTTTTAATAATATTTTTTGATATTTCTATTTATTAAATGATTTCTGCATTTATAAAACACAGGTTAATTATATAATTGTTTTCTAATAAAATTATTTAACAATGCTATAGTATTAAAATGAAGTTATTTAATATTTTAAATTTAGAAAATTATTTAATGAATTTATTTAAAAAAAAATATTAAAATTGACGACTTTAAAAATGCATTTTTTTAGTTTATATTAATTAAAGGCTTTATTTTATATTTATGTTTAATTTAATTGAGATATTTAAACTTTATGTAGAGAAAAAATATTTTTATTATATAAATATTTTAATAAATAGTTCTAAAATTTTTTATATAATTTAAAATAATTATTATATTTTATGTGGTTTTTAGATATAAATTAATGTAATTTATTGATTATTTAATATGTATTATTAAGAATTCTTAATTTTTATAGAATTTAAATTTAAAATTCAGTTATAGTAATCTTAATTACCGTTTTATATTATAATCTTATTTTTTTGAAAAAAATATAAAAAATAATAATTATAATTATAAATCAAAATTAAATAATTTATATATATAAAAAACACAATAAAGCATTATATTCTAAATTAACTTATATATTTAAACATTAAAAAATTTATAGTTTAATTTTATAATACATAATAAAATTATATTTCATTATTACTAAATTATTATTTAATTTAATTTAATTTAATTTAATTTAATTTAATTTAATTTAATTAAAATAAAATAAAATAATAAATAAATATTTTTATATTATATAATTTAGTAATTAATAATATTAGAAAAAATAAAGAAACTTTAAATACTTATATATTTTATATATAAATGAAAGATTATATAAAATAATATTAAATATAATTTAAACTAAGATATAATAATATTTTATATTGTTATGAAACATATGTATTTATGATAATGATATTTATTATATGATGTATTTAATAATTGATAAAAATTTATAATATATAATATAAAATAATTATTTTAAAAAATAATAATAATTAATATAAAATTTAAAAATAGTAGAAAATAAAAAATAATATATCATTAAAAATAAAAAAATTTAAAATTTTGTAAAATTGTATATTTTTTTATTTAAATTAAATAAAAAATTATAAAAAAATAAATCTATATTTATTTTATATTCCTTTTTTTTTGTTGATTGATTAAAAAATATTATATATATAGATAAAAATTAAATATTAAAATATTAAAAAATTAAATAAATAAAAATTATATAGAAAAGTTATATATATAAAAGCAATTATTTATTTAAATATATAATTTAAAAATTATAAATTTATACATATATATTTATTTATATATATAATTAATTCTTAATTATAATTTATAATAGTAATTAAATATTTTATTAATGACGTTTATAAATATATTATAAATATTAATATAATATAAAATATTTAAATTTAATTTTAATATTTATTAGTTTTAATATATTTTAGATATATATAAATATAATCATTATTAATTTTTATTATGAATATAAAAATTTAGAAAATCAAAAAATATTTCTAAAATTTATATTTATTTTTTTTATATTTATTTTTAAAATATATATTATTTATTTTATATTAAAAAATTATTAAACTTTTTATAATAATTATAAATAAAATTTTTAATTAATTATTTTATAATAATTATATCTAAAAATGTTTTATATATATATTTTTTATTAATATATATATTTTTAATAATAATTAAATAATTATTAAAATTAATAATAATATTTTAATAAAATTTTAATTAATAATATATAATTATAACTAATTAAAAAATATATTTTTATAATATCAAACTTAATTTTAATAGTATAATCTCAATTTTCAATCACAATAATAAGTTGCTTATACGGTTCTTTTACCTAATATAATGCTTAAATATTTTTATTTTAATTGATTGGATTTAATGGAAGTAATCCTGTTTCATCTTGTTTAAGTCAAAATTTATTAGGTGGATATGATATATGTGGATAAAATTGTATTATAAAGAATTAAATTAAATCAACTAAACCTGTCTATATTTATGTTATATAATTTTAATATGTACTTATTGATACATGGGATGAGTCATTAAATATTTTTATAAATGGAGAATTAATAAAGAGTTTTAGAAAAACTGATTATAAAACTGTTTAACAGATATTGAAATTGAATTTAGTAGTAACTTAGATGAAGAGGCTTCTAATGAATCTTTTCGTATAAATAAATTTAAAATTATAGCTAATGAATGTATGCCTTAATGTGCTTAATGTAAGGACTCTGTATCTTGTAGTTCTTGTTTTAAAGGCTTGTATTTAGATTTAGGAGTTTGTTCTAACTGTATTTCACAATGCGAATAATGTAGTAATGGAGCTTCTTGTGATTTATGCAATAGTGGATATTTTTATAATAATTCTTAATGTGTTTGGTGTGTCCAAATAATAAATATAAAGATATTAAAAATAGAACTTGCAATGATTGTAATTTTAAATGTAAAACTTGTTCTAATGCAACAGATTGTGACACTTGCTTTGAGAATAGAGTTGCACCTGATTGTGGATGTCCAGTTAATAAGCTTGTTTTGCATTTTTTAATATATCTATTGGATGTTAGAATTGTGATAACAAAACTTGCTAAGCATGTCAAACGCCACATTTTTTAAATGAAAATTCATGTGTAAATGATTGTCCTTCAGGTAAGTGGGGAAACATGGCAACCAGATAATGTACAGCTTGCTTAGCTAAATGTGTAACTTGTTCTAATGACAATACTTGTGACACTTGTTTTGAAAATAGAGTACCTTAATAATGTGATTGTCCTTAATATTCCTATGATCCTAATGCTTTCAATTAAGCCTGTACTATGTGTTCTACTTTTTCAACTGGATGTGCTACATGCAGTACAACTGAATGTCTTACATGTATAACTCCTTATTATTTTTAATTAAACTCAAATGGACAATGTAATTCATGCTAAACTATAATGACTAAAATATATTTTAGTGATGATTTATTGTAGTTAATTATAAATTTTAATAATTATTTTACTAATTTATAAATTAATCTTATTATCTCTAATTTGGATTTTAAACTTATTTAATTATAATTTACTAATTAACTTTGCATAAAAACATTAGATAAAACCTTTATTAGTACCAAATTATAAGGAAATATTTTGTGTTCTTTTGATAAATATTAAAAAACACTTACAATTAAACTTGATTCTGTAAGTACTGTTAATAAGGATGATACGATAAAAATAAAACCTGGTGTATTCAAACTAACAAATAATGGCTTTGATTGCCCTGATTTTCTTTAATAAATAACTGGAAAAGTGATTTTAGACACTAATCCAGTTATTATGTTAACATAAACAAGTCCTATTTCGATATGTTAATAAGCATAAATAAGAATATCTGGTATTTCTAATTCTGGAAATAGAAAGTTGAAATAAATTACTTGGACACTCGTTTCTTCTAATGTAAATACGGCAAATGAAATAACTTAAATAAATACATTTATCTAATAATAAAATAACTAATTATTGTTAGAAATACCACCATTATAACTAAAAAATAAGGA
>NW_004086823.1:0-19473 GCF_000220395.1 Ichthyophthirius multifiliis
ATAATTTTAGATTGTAAAGTTAATAAAAGACATAAATAAAGATAAAGATTTTCAAGTTTATAAGCGCACTATAATGGATTAAATATGTAAAATTTACCAAACAATATTAATATGGATAAAATTTATACATAAACATATCTTTCATTTAATATAGGAGTTATTTATAAACTTTGATAAAAAATAATTTTATAAAAATAATAGAATATTTAAAATAAAATCAATTTATTTGTAACTTTTGTTAAATAAGAAATAAATTATATTTAATTTAAAAATAATATATTTTTAAAAAAATATGGCTATATCATTTAAATAAACTTTAAAAAATTATTTTATATAAAGAAATATTAATATAATGACATATAAAAAATAAAATTTTTTAAAAAAATAGAAGTAGCAAATAAAAAAAAAAAAATTTATATAAAATTTATTATAATAAAACTTAAATAAAATAATATAAATAAAAAGAAATATAAAATTTGATTAAAAATAAAAAAATAATTATTAAAAATATATAAATATTTTTATTTTTATATATGTAAATGTATATGTATAAATATAATTATATATCTATATAAATATTTATTTCTATATATATATAAAATTTTTTTTTTTTTATATTTTTTAATTATTATATTTAATTATTTATATTTAATTATAATATTAAAAATATCTTATTAATTTTTTTTTTTTTTATGTATTTTATTTATATAAAATAATTTTTATAAATATTTTTTCATTAATTATTTATTTATATATAAATTATTTATTATATATTATTCTATTTTTTTATATTATCCTTTAAAACTTTATTAAAAAATTTTTTCTAAAGTTATTATTTTTTTTTAACAATAAGTTAAAAAATGGGTTAAATTTGTAAAAATATATGTAATTTTGAAAATAGAATTGACTAAAATTAAATTTTAGTATATTCAAATTTAGATATATTATCTCCTTTAATCTAATCTCCTTTTTAAAATTAATAAATTTTAAAAAAACAAATTAGTATTAGCGATTTTTAAAAAATTAATCATTTAGGATAAGGTGAATTTGGTAATGTAATTCTCGTAAAAAAGAAAAGCAATAACAAAATATATGCAATGAAAATAATATTAAAAAATAAAATAATATCAAGAAATTTAATTGGAAAAATGACTTGTGAATAAAAAGTATTAAAAGATAATCAATCTCCTTTTTTAATTAAACTTGAATACTCATTCTAAACAGAAACAAAGTTATATTTAGTTATGGAATATTGTAAAGGTGGTGATTTATATTCTTTATTAAGAAAATATTCACGTTTTCCAATAAAAATAGCAAAATATATATCTGCAGAAATACTATTAGGTATATTTCGAACATAAAAAAAAAATGTCATCAATTTTTTTTTCTCAAAAAGGCCTAGAATATTTACATAAAGAAATGAAAGTTATATATAGAGATTTAAAACCCGAGAATATACTATTAACAGAAAAAGGACATATAAAAATAGCTGATTTTGGCCTTGGAAAATAATTAAAGACTTAAGATGAATTAACATATACTTTTATAGGTACTTAGGAGTATATAGCCCCTGAAATAATAAAAAACTAAATGGAAAAAAATTAAATAGGATATAATTATAAATGTGATATTTGGGCTTTTGGAATACTTTTATATGAATTAATTAACGGAAAGCCTCCTTTTACACATCCAATGAGAAATTGGAAGCCTATAATGAATTTAATTTTAGAAAATGAGCTTTAGTTTAGTAAATATTTTGATATTAGTTCCAAAAACCTAGTATGTAAATTATTAAATACCGATCCTTTATAAAGACCTAATTGGGATTAAATTAAATAAGATGATTTTTATAAAGATATAGATTGGCAGATGATTAAAAAAAAGAAATATGATAGTTTACTTTAATAGTTTGTTTAACAAAAAAATGATAAAGAAAGTAATTCAGAACCGAGTGCGATTATCGAGTCTTTTCATTATATAGGAAAAAAGAAAAAATTTGAAGGGTTTACATACGATAAAGTTGAAAGTATATGTGAAGATTTAAGGGAAAGTAATGAATATGTATAGAAAAAAAGTGGTATTAATATTTAAAATAGTAATAATAAATAAATTAATTTTTCATGTATTTTTTTTTAACAATTTTTATATATTTAATGTATTTGTATTTTTCAATATATATATTAGAATATATTATTTTGGTATTAATATTATTTTATATATATACAGGAAATTAATCTAATATTAATATTTTTTCTTTTATAAAGTTATTAATTTTGTATATTTTCTTTATTTTCTTTTTATTTTATTATTGATATATTAAAAAAATGAAATAATTATTTTATATTATCTTTTTTTATATTACCTTTTTTTATTATTTAAAAGATATTAATTATAAGCATATAATAGAAATATTTTTATTTTTTATAGAAATTATAATTTAAATTTTTAGTTTTTTGATAAATATATATTTCTATTAATTTAAAAAATATATTATAAATTTATTTCGATATAAAAATAAAATCTTAATGGTATATAAATTAAAATTAAAAAGGTCAAATTATCATTTTTTTTGTTATTTTACAAAATAAACATATTTTACATGTAATAATATTATAATATTATAAAATTATTATTTGAGATATTATATTTTTATAAAAATTAATAAAATAAATTATTTTATTATTATTATTAATAATTATATATTTCTTAAAAGAAAAAAAAAAAAATCTGATAATTAAAATAATATCTTTTTTTATTTTTCATATATAAATAAAAACTAATTTTTTATTTTATCAATAATTTTATTTATTGTTATAAAAAAAAGACAAAAATTCAAATATTAAAAAAAAACAAACAAACAAAGAATATATATATATATATATATATATATATATATATATATATATTTATATATATATATATATATATAATAAAATTTATTTATATATATATATATATTTTTCATCCCGCTCAATGATCAGGAGTATCATCTTAAGGTTATTCTCTTGCGAATTTTTTAAACGCTGCAAGAATTTCATCACAATATTTAGAATCCAAACAAGTAGTATCTACAATAATTCCACTTACCAAATAAGGATCAATATTAGAAGCAGGTCTTCTATCTTCATAATAACCTTTTCCTTATGCAGTTGTATAAACAGGAATTCTAACTGAGACAGCTCTACTTCCCTCTCCATAATTGAATTTATGGATAGAACTAGTTTCATATGATCCAGTTAATCTTGCTTTATTACCTTCTCCATAAAGAGTGATATGTTCAAGATGTTTTTCTTTTAATTTAGGTAAATGATTATTAATAATGAAATTTAATCCGCCATCAGAACGAGTAGATTTAGTTGAATAATTAGTATGTGCACCTGATCCATTCTAAAAAAAAAAAAAGTAAATATAAAATAAAATAAAATTAAATATAAATAAATACCCAAGCACCCTTAATAGGTTTAGGTTAGAAATCAACATGAGCTCCCATTTCTTCACCTAGTCTTAAAAGAATATATCTAGCCATCCACATCATATCCCCACATTCAATACCTTTAGTAATACCGACTTAAAATTCCCATTATCCAGGAGCAACTTCAGCATTAAGTCCTGCAATTTTTAATCCTGCAGCAAGACAACATCTCAAATGAGCTTCAGTTAAGGCTCTTCCAAAGCAATTAAAATCTCCAACTGAGCAATAATATCTTCCCTAAGGGAAAGGGAATCCACCCTCAGGCCATCCTAAAGGCCAAGCATGTGTAGTTCCGGTTCTGCTGAAAAGGAAATATTCTTATTCAATGCCAAACCAGGGATCTTCTTCTTTAGCTTCATCCATTATTTTAGATACAATGTATCTAAAATTACCCCTAGCGGGTGTTACTTTATCGGCTAAGTAAGTTTCGGTCATTACTAAGTAGGCACGTACTCCTTTTCTGAAAGGATCAGGACACATGTATACGGGTTTTATCCATATTTCAGAATCTCCAGTAGAGGCTTGTCCGCAGGATGAACCGTCATATGTCCACCAGTCTAGTTCTTCAAGTTTAGTTATTTTAGATGTGTAGACTCTAGTTTTGGAACGGAGGCCTTTACCAGTTCCGTCAATCCATATGTATTCGCATAAAGTGAAGTTGTCGAGACTGTTGTGTTCTTGGTTGAAATCATAAAGATTGAAATTTCTTAAATTTAAGAATTGATTTTAGTGAGACATTTTTTTATTTTAATATATATATATATATATAATAATATATTTTGTAATTTTGAAATTATTATTATTTATTATTATTATTTATTATTATTATTATTAATTATATTTTTTTTTTTAAAAAAAGATATTTGAAATAAAGAAAATAATTATAATTTTAATAAAATTTATGAGTTTTTATTTATTATTAAAATTGTAACGTCATGCTTTAAACAAGTTTTATTGATATGCGCTATTTATATAGATTAATTAATTGCACGTGTAAATTTATGTATATCATTCGAAAAATAAAATTTTGAAATTAATTTTTTTTTTTTTTATACATTAAATTTAATGTGATTCATTATTTAATTTATTCTTAATATAATATCTAGAAATATTATTTATCATTTATAATTTTAAATACATATTCAGAAAAAAAATTATATTAATAAGATATATAAAATAAACAAAATATAAATAATTAAACATTAAATTATATAAAGTATTTATTTTATATAAAAAATTAATAAAATATTTTGAAAATTATATAAATATATATATATATTTAGATTTTAAAAACATTTTTTTATTTTTTTATTTATAAATATTAAATACTTTTTGTAAAAAAATCATATTAAAATATAAAGTTTAACTTTAGCTTTTTTGATTATTGATTATACTATATTTAAAATATTAATATATAATTTTAAAAATTTCGTACATTTTCTATTGTATTTATAATTAATACCTGAAAAATCAATATTTAGTAAAATTTAATAATAAAAACAATTTAATACTGATAAAATAGTTATTTTTTTATTAGAAAAAAAAAATATAAAAATAATCTAAATATTTTTATTTATCATTATAATTAAATATAAACAAATATTTAATATAAATATTTTACATAAATTAAAACAGTACTTTTATAATATTAAAAAATATATATTTTAATATTATTTAAAAAACTTAGTAAATTCGAAAATAAATCAAATAAAAAAGTCATTTAATTAAAAAAAAAACTATTAAAATAAAAGTCAAATTGCTTTTATCACATAATAAGTTATGAGAATATATCAATTATATATAAAAAAATATATACTAATACATTATTTAATCTTAAATATATATTTTAATAAAAAATGGTTATAGTTGAATATTTATATTATTAATTTAACTATATAAATAAATAAATAAATAAATTAAATAGACATATTTTAAAATAAATTAAATTTTTTAATTTAAAACAATATATATATATATATAACTTATTTCTTTTTTAATTATTTATAAGAATGATACTTAATAATATTTATTTATTTGATTTAAAAGTTAATTTAAATTTGGTTTGTTATCAATACAAGAAATATAATTTATTAATATTATAATTATATATTTTCTATTTATACTTTTTATAATTATATTTAATATTTATATTTAAAAACTTTATCATCATATTTAGATTATATTTAAGAAAAGATTATAATCTATATGATTAAATTATTAAAAAAAAATAGTAATCTTATAAATAAAATAAGAAAAATATTTTTTATTATACTAATGTATTTGAAAAAAAAAAATATAATAAATGATTAATAAAATGTTTTATATTTTTTTTTATTTATAATAATATATAAAAAAAAAATAAGAAAAATAAAACCTTTAAAAAAAAATAATAAAAAAAAAAAAAATTAAAAAATATGGCTTCCAAATATCTTTAAAAATATCCTGTACCTGAAGGTTTTTATGAAATATTACACGATTTCACACGTGAAATATTACGCGCTTAACCTGAAGACATAATCTACTTTGCGGCAAACTATTTCGAATAAAAAGCTTAAGGAAAGGAATATATATATGAATCAAAATATAACGTTCCAAAGCCTGTTGATAAATATGATATGGCAAATAAAAAGAGTTATAATCCAACCCCTCATGAATAATATGCTGATTAAGCAATGAAAGTAGTTGAAGCATCTAATAATAAGGAAAATGATTTATAAAAATTAAATTCTTAAAAATCTGATAAACAAAATGATCTTTCAAATCATTCAAAAGAAAGTGATATTTCATTCGCTGAAGAGAAAAGAATCAGCAAATAATTTGTATAAGATATGTATAATTCTGCCATGTTAAAAGCAGCAGGTACAGAAAGTGTTCAAGAAATAAAAAGCATATAAGAAGATAAAAGCCAATAAGAAATAAAAAGCTAATAAGAAGTTTAAAGTTAATAAGAAGTTATTATTTAATAAAAAGAAGAAATAAAATTAGATGGACCTATAGAAAGTTACTAAAATGCAGCTTTAAAAATTCAAGCTAAATTTAGGGGAGATTAAGTAAGAAATAAATATAATTGATGACTTCTTATAGAAAAATAAATATATATATATATATATATATATTTATATTTTTTTTAAAAAATATTTTTATTAAATTTAACAATATTTGTTTTATTTTTTTAATTTTTTTAAATCACTATTAATAATCATTTTTATATATCACTTTTTTCTTATTTACCTTTAAAATTTTATTATTTTTAAACTTTTTAAACAATTAAATAATTCTAATTTAACATATACTTTTATTATTTATTATATATAATACTTTACATGTTTATTACATTATACATATAATATTACATTTTAATAATTTTATTTTTTTTGTATAATTAATTGAATATTAAATATATTATTTGAAAACTTATATTTAGTTTAAATTTATTTTAATTTATTAAAATATTTTTTTTTATATTAATATAATTTAATATTTTTTTATTTTTTATAGTTTTTTTAGTTTTTTAATTTTTAAATTATTATTTTTTGATTATAAATAAAATTTTAAATAATATTTTAAAAATTTTAGTGTTATATTTATAAAAATGTATAGTCTCTTTTTAAATAAATTATTTCCTAATCTTTTAAAAAATTTTATATTTCAATAGTTTATATATTTCTTATGTTTTTTTAAAAAAAAATTAATCAATTTATTAAAAAAGTAGTTATAGGTATTTTATAACCTTTTATTTTATAATAAGGTTATAAAAAATTATAATAAAAGAATAATATATATAAAAGTAATATAAACTATATTTAGAAATTTTAATTTATAATAAACTTTTTTTACAAAATTTTAATTATTTAAAGATTTTTTAAATAAAAATTCTTATATTTCAACACTAAAAAAAAATAATTACTTAATTAAAAAAGTTAAAATAAATTATTGTTATTAAAATTAATATATTATTATTATTATTATTATATTATTATTATTATTATTATTAATTTTATTATTATATTAATATTTTTATATTTATTTTTATTATTCTTTTTATTTTTATTTAATACCAAATATAAAAAAATGAATATGTTTAATAATGAAAATGAAAAAATAAATACAGAAAATCAAAATTAAAAAAAATCAGATTTAATTTTTTTGCAATAATAATAAAATATTCAATATGATAAATAAGAATATTCACTATAAGAAGAACAAGAAATGAATTAATGGAAACCATCAAATAAATTATTTGGCGGATTTATATATATAATTACAGGTTATTTATTTAAATATTTAAAATCCTAAAATAATAAAATAAAAAAAGGTATTTATTTATTAGTAGCCGGTATATTGTTTGCAATCAAAAATGAAAAAGTAATAGAATATAAAATAGAATATAGTCAAATTTAAAAATGCGGATTTAAATAAATATGTGAAATAGAGTTAAATATTAATTAAGAAATAAAATAACCAGTCTTTATATATTATGAAATGAAAAACTTTAATTAAAACTATTAAAAATACATAGATTCATATAATTAAGAATAAATATATTAAGCTTAAAAATTATATAGCCATTAAGATAATTGTGAACCTTTTAGAACAAATTAATAAATATGTGATAAACTTAAAGAATTAAAAATAATTTAGTAATCCAATGAATATAGAAATATTCTTGGATAATAATTTACTTAATAATAAATGGAATAAGTCGCTATACCTTGTGGAATAAAAGCTTTTACATATTTTAATGGTATTTTTAAATATTTATAAAAAAATATATATTTTTTTTTTAGATGAATATAAATTATATAAAATTGATGGAAATTAAAAGTAAGAAATTAATATAAAAAGTGATAATATTTCATGGGAATTTGATTAAAAAAATATTAAAAATTATGATGCTTAATAATAATGGATAAATATAGAAAATTGTAAAATATATATATATATATATATAAATATATATATAATAATAAATTTTATATTATATTATTTATTTACATTTAATTATAAAAAGAAAGATTTCAAAATTGGATTAGAGTTTCTGGTTTATCTAAATTTAAAAAATTATGGGGTAAAATCGATTAAGATTTAAAAACTGGGAATTATATTATAGAAATAAATAATAGTAAAATAATAATAATTATTTAAAAATATATATATAAAAGAGTTTGATTAAAAAATATATAATACATATAAAAATATTCTTATTAATAATGTTACTTCTATTGGAGGTAAGAATCCTGTCTTAGTAATAGCTCATTTAGTTGGCGGATCTGTTACTCTACTATTAGGGTTTGTATTTATTATATATCATATTAAAACTAAATCTAATAAATGATTTTTTTTTTTAAATATTTATTTTATTTATAATTTTTTTTTTTATTAAAAGAAAAAAAATATATATATAAAAATTTCTTAATGTTTAAAAAACACAGATATATATATGTATATATTATTATATTTATACATAATAAGAAAATATACATTTATATTATTAAAAATAAAAATAATTAATTAATAAAAAAAATAATCATAAAGGACTATTTTTTTATTAATGTATCTATAAATAAACTTAAGCCAGTGCCACAAAAGCAGTAGTTAATCCAGCAACAATAGATTAAAACAAAGGCAGTGTAATTTTGATTCCGAAGAAAGTTAAAGGTTAATTAATAGAATCTTATTAAAGTTCTAATTTACAACTTTCAATTCCATCCAATAAACTGTTCAAATGTTCTTTGAATAAAATATTATTGTCATTTACATATTATTTTATTTTAAAAATAGATTTTTTGAATACAAAATTACTAATTTTTCCTTAATTTTCATTATCAGAGTAAATTTCTTCCATTCTCAAAATATCCTTAAAAATTATTTAATGGTCTCCCAAAATAATATCAAATTTTTCGAATTTTTCATTTATTAAAGCACCCAAGAAAAGCATATATAGTAAAATCGAAAAAGTAACCGTAAGTTCATAAAAGCAAATAAATGGATAAATAAGATTCAGTTGATATAAATTAGTTACCCATAAAAACACTAAAATTAGATTAAATAAAATATAAAATAAATAAAAAGACAAATAAGACTATAATCTCAAAAAATAAGATTTTCCATAATCTAAAAGTATTCTTCTTAAAATAGACCAAGCTTTTTTTTAAAGAAATTTCTTAAAAAATATATAATATATTTATAAAATATATATATAATAAAAATATATATATATATTATATTTATATATTATATATAATATTTATAATATATATAATATATATGTTTATATAAAATAATTTATTTATAATTTATATGATTTTTATATAAATAATAAAAACATATAAAATATTAATATATAATTATATTTAATAATATATTAATAATTTTTATTATCTTTATATATATAATTATATTAATATATATACATTTTAATGAATACGGATTTGTTATATCTATTGTAGGAAGGCATTTTTTTTCTGCTTTATGTTCTTTTTTTACTTAGAGCATTAATTAACATTATAGTTAACAAAAAAGCTTTAATTTCAAATCTCGAATGAAATTAAATAAAAATACAAATGATATACTGTAACCTAAAAATGTATTAAAAAATAACATTGCTAACTATATTACTTCATAATTACATAAATTTATATTCTTTTAATATAAATAACGAAAAGCAATAGGTATTGAAGATCTTACTAACGCTAAAATTATACATAAATATGGTATTGATTTCGAATATATTTATGTTTTTTTATATTATTATATTATATATCCTATTATTCCATATCCATAAAACATTTTACCATTCTATACTTGATTATATGAGTTTGATTAGAATTTAGAAGATGTATATTTATGTTATTTTGATAATTCATTGTTCATTTGTTCAATTTCTGTTTATATTTAATTATTTGGATCAACAAAAAATCTATTTTTTTAATTTTTTAATTTTTTTTTTTTATTTTATTTTACGAAATATAAAATAATGCTTAATCAATTTCTCCTCTTTATATAGAATTATAAGTTTCTCTATATATAGTTTAATAATTTTACTATGCCCAATTTTTTAAATAAAAATCTAATATTCTATATTATCTTTCTATATAATAATTTTTATATAATTAAATTTTATCTTCATGTAAAGTTGCATATCTATATATAATTATAAAAAAAAGTTTTACATATATATATATAAAAAATAACTTTGCTGCTATAATATAACATCTAAGTATTATAATAAAAATAGTAAAAAGAATTTCTAAAAAATAGACATTTTAATTTGTAGTTAAAAAATACAAACTTATATTTACCATATTATTAATATAAAAAAATGTCTGGAAATAAAAATCAAAACTATTTCCAAAAAACCCTAAATTACCCATTAAATTAAGTCTTTTTAGATAAATTAAATTAACTAAAGGTCCCAAAAATACATAGAATAATATATGATACCAAAAGAACTCTAAAAAAATACCTAAATTAAAAGTAACTTAGTGATCTCTTAGTCTATTTATAGTTTCTGGATTTATAAATTTATTTCGGTCATTTTCTTTTTTCTAATTATCCTCACCGAAATATTCATCTTCCATTATATTTATTGAAGTCCCTATTTTTTCTATTTATTTTGTTCTATAATTTTATATATTATTTTTGTTATGTTTTAATTTATAATCGCTTAATATCTAATTTTATTATAAATGTATTTATTATAATTCACTTCCTCTTAAATTTGATAGAAAATCATCATCATTATTTTTTGATTATGTATCTAATTTAATTTATTATAGTTAACTTTATTTACCTTTTTTTTTATAAATGTTTTTTTAATTTTTTTGTTTTTTTTTTTTAATAAAATATTATTAAAAACTATAAAATTCTAATGATTTTTATTAAAGTTAATTATTCATTGGTTTATTCATTTTTTTTTTTTTGTTCTTATTTTTTTATTTATTTTTTCTTATTTATTAAACAATAAATTCAATAAATTATTATATTATACAAATATAAGTAAAAATACATAAAAAAATAATAATATTTTTATAACAAAAAATAAAAATTAAAAAATAAATACATAAAAAAAAAGTCAAACATTTTTTTTCAAAAATGGTGAAAGTCCTAAATTTTATTTTTTAATATTATCCTAAAACTCCATATTACCTTAAATACAATCTTCGTCTTATATATTTTCTTCCCCAATACCCATTAATTTACTTTTATTTCCAAAAATACCATTTATTAAAACAACTGGTTCTTCAATTTTTTAATTTAAAAGAATAAATTCTGGAAGAAAATCTTAGCTTTTATTAATAAAATTATCTTCCAATAAATTATTTGTTTTTTTATTCCAAAATCCTTCACAAATTTAACTTTGAGAATTTTTTTAGTTTTTCTTTTTCCCGTCAAAAAATGGCCTTTATTAAACAAAATAATTCCTTTTTTTTTCTATATTTTTTTTTATGTTTTTTTCGGCAATTTTTTCACTATTTTTTTCAATATTCTTTTTTGAGTTTTTTTTGGAGTCTTTTATATCGTTTATTTAAAAAAATCGCTCTTCTTCGCAAAAAAACCTATTTTTTCCAACAATCCTATATATATATTTTTAATAACTATTAATTTTTCCTTTTATTTTATTTAAATAAGCTATATTTTGCATTTTCTTATATAAAAACTCCGTCCAAACCGAAAAATCGCAAGTAAAAAATGCACAAAACTCCTTTTTCCTTTCCCAAATTTACTTTTTAAATTCTTCTTCATAATCAAAGTTATTAATCATCCTCAAAAACTATCCACAAGAATCGATAATTCTCAAAAACTCTTCATTTTAATATTAAACCTGTCTCTATTTATTATACTATTAATAAAGCATCCCTTAATCCCTCAAAACATTCTCCTAATCCTTCAATATAGGGAATATTTATCCGAAAATACAGGCAAATACGTTAGGAATATACTAAAAATAGTCTTAAAAATCATCTAAATTTAACTAAAGGTGTATATATTCATTAATTAAGTGTATATTTTTGGACAAAAAGTTTTTTTCTGACAAAAACTTAACTTATTTTTAACATAATTTAATATGTAATATTCCAAATAAATTCAAAGCTGAAATTTTTTCCGAAAAAACTGAATTTTCTAAAATAATATTATATAAATTTAAAATTTCTTCTGAAAAATTCTCCTTTTAGAAACTTTAAATACTCTAAAATAACCTACAACTGCTATTAAAAAAGCTTGAATTTTTCTCTTTTTTTTCTAATATTTTTTCATCTTTTTTTTACTTCTAAATATATACTGATTTAGCCTCAATTTAAGCCATATTATTAACTATACCCTATAAATTTCTCATAGATACATTTTAAGTTATGTTGTTTTTATCCTCTTTAGAACATTTATTTACATCCATATTGTTTCCTTAAACACAACATTCGTCTATATTATCCATCATATCATCTTCTTATTCATCTATTTCATCATCTTCTAATACATTGTTTTAACATATATCATCTATGTGCATTTTGTCAGGATCCTGGATGTCTTCTTCTTATGAGTCGTACCCGAATTCTTTGTTTCGAGGGTTTTGGGCAATGTTTTTTATTATATTTTCCTTTATAGAATAACCAAATTATTAATCGTCAAAAAGGTCTAATTATTCCTGTAAAAAAAATTCCTTTTATTTCATTTTCTCAGTTATAATATTTCTTAAATTCTATATATTTTTATCATCTTCATCAATTATATTCTCATCTTCTTCTTTTTTCTTATTTTTAATATTTTTTTAATTTAATATATTTCCTTAAATCCATCTATTTTCTTATTTTCTTAATATTTTAAATAATATTAAACTTTATAAAGCAACCTATAATATAAAAAAAAATATAAATATAAATATAAAATTATGAATATATATATATAAAAATAATATATATATATATATATATATATATATATATACTTTTCTAGGAGTTTAATTATATTTTGTAAAATCAAATGTGTTTGAATTGGCGTCTGAAAGTAATTCAAGAATAGCAATATTTCCTTAATTAGCCGCTAAATGCATTAAACTCCATTTATTTACGCCTCCTCTTTTATCAAAATCAAAAAGGCATTAATTTTATATATTGTTTTAATTATAAAAAATAGCAAATTTAATTGCTTCTTTTTAATTTTTTCTAACTGCCAAATGTAAAGGACTCCAAAAATCTTTATTTAAACAATTTGGATTTGCCCCTTTTTCTAATAATAATTTACATATATTTTATGCTTATTTTACATCCTTTTTAAAAAACCATAAAACATATATGTAGAGCAGTATTTCCTTCAAAATCTACACTGTTTACGTCTGCATTTCCTTCCAGAAATCGCATAACTATTTTCTCGTTTAATTTACTAGTTGCCATATTTAGTCCACTACCCAAATACCCGCCGCCTTTCCTCACATCAGCGCCTATTTAAAGTAGGAAATCTACACTACGAAACTTATTTTCTAATATAGAAAAAGTTAATAGGCTCTAACCTTCTCTATCTACTTAGTTTAGAGAGTTTTCGTTAGTTAATAATGCCTTAAGAACCCCTAATTCTTCGTTTTCGGCTGCTTAAAATGCCAAAGTCCTTCCTTTGGAGTCTTTTTTGTATAAATGGGTATCTTAATTATTAGAAAAAAAATTAACAAAATTTTAAAAAGTTATTTCTGGTTAATTTTCTTTTTAGAAAAGAATACATAAGTCAAATAATTTATTAAAATAAGAATTATGTAAAGGCCTCTATATTAGTATATCTGCCTAAGGTTTAATAAATTTAAACCAATCTAATGCTAATTCATTTAAAAAATTAAAATTTTTCAATTTAATTGGAATTTTTGTAAATAAATTATTATATATATACAAAACTTCTAGTTTTTTTAAATTAGTAATTTCGTTTCCTATATTTTCGATGTTATTTTAACCTATATTAAGTATTTTTAAATTCGAAATATTCTATAAAGAACCAGGTAATTAACGTAAATAATTATTAGAAAAAGAAATCTCTTCTAAATTTTTTAAAAAAGCAATTTATTCAGGTAATTCTTATATTAAATTAAAATCAAATGTTATACTTTTTAACATTAAAAACTAACATAATTCAATAGGGAACACTAGAAATTAATTATATGATAAATTCAAAACTATTAAAGTACTTTTCATATCAAATAATTATGCTGGAAGTTTATTTATTTTCATTTCTTGAAAATCAAATATATATTTTTATTTATGTATATCATTTTTTTATGTTGTCGATGAATCTTATATACTACTTTATATTAATGGAAATGATTTTCTTTCTTTTAATTATTAAAATTATAACAATTAATTTTGTGAAAAATTTAAATTTATAGAATTTAATGTATCTATAGATTCTATTTGATATTATGGAATTGTAAAAGTTTTTATAAATGAATCTTCGTTGTTTCTTCATTATTAAATAATTATTTGTGTTTATATGTTTTTATTTCATGCGATATACTAGGTATACATGTATCACTTTCAGTTATGTCTACTTCGTGTATTGATATAGATTTTGTAAGTGAATTAGTAAAATTATGTTAATCTTTTTAAAAAAATTATTGTTTTCTTTTTATAATATTTTGCATTAAATAATTTAGTAATTTAGTTATAAAAAGAATTTTTTAAAAAAACTTTTAATTTTAATAAATGTATTAAACATATATTTATAAATATAAATATATATATATATAAAAATATATATATATATATTTATATTTATAAATATTTAATTTTAAAAATTTATATTAGTTCTTTTTATTTTTTAATGATTTTATATAAAATACTCAAAAAATTACATATTATATTTATAACTAATTATATTTAAATAGTTCTTTTATTTTAATAAAATTTTTTATTATAAAAAAATAAAAATAAGTATAATAATTATGTAATATTTTTATTTAAATTTATATTAACAATTTTTTTTTTTTAATTGTTAATAAAATTATTAAAATACATATTAATTATAATAATAAATAATATTTTTCCTTAATATATATATTCATATTAAATTTTTTTATATTTAAACTAAATATATATATATATAAACAAAAATCTCTTAAAAAGATAAAATATTACTATTAAAATAAAATTCAATTATAAAAATCTATAATTTTTTTTATAGAATAACTTTAAATTATTATTAAATATCTTAAATAACAATGATTTTATTTTATTTATTTAATTTTTTTATATTTGAATTAATATTATAAATAGAAAAATATATTTTCGAAGTTTAGATTATAAAATAGAAAAAAAACATCAGATATATTTATATGAAATAAAAGATAAAAATTATTTAGCTTTTAAATTTTTTTTATTAAATATTTAAATTAAAAATATATTTTATACATTATAATAAAAATAACAAAACTAATTATGAATATAATTAATTAACTAAAATAAATATAATTTATTTTTAATTTTTTTTATTCTTTTTTATTACTATTCTTTTTAAATCATATAAATTATTTTTTTTATGTATAAATTTTAATTGTAAATATTTTTCTTAAAAACTATTTTATATACTATTATATTTATTTCTTAATATGTAAAATTATTTAATAAAATATTTTTCTAAAATATATATAAAATATTTTTTTATAATAAAATTCTAAATATAGATATATTCTTTTATTTCATTTATAATTTTTTTATTTAAATTAAATAAAATAATTATTATATACTTTTTATATTATTTCAAAGCATTTAAAAATAATACTATTAAGGTTAGTACATAGTTTAAATTGTCTAAATTGGTTATATAGACTACATAGGTTACATTGACTATAAAGGTTATAAAAATAATAAAGAAGGTAATGTATTATTAATTTTGCAAGGTAAATTAAAAAATCTTTTTAAAATCATGCAAGCATGAAGATCTCCATTTTAATGTTATTTATTTTAACAATTAGATTCACATTTGTAAACTTAATGTAAAACACTATAACCAACTACAAAACTTGTCTTTTTATATTCAAAAATAAATTAAATATAAATAAAAAAAAATACTTTTATATTTTAATATTTAAAAGTAGATCTAGCAACATTATTTTACATATTTAAAGGATCAAAAATATATATTTTACCTTAATTAATCATATCCTTTCAATATAAAATATATATATATATATATATATAAATTTATTTATAAATATTACATAACTAGTATCTATTATATATGTATTGACATTATTTTAATGTTCAATTTTTTAAGGACTAACATATTTAAATTTATAATCATCCATTCCGTAAAATAGTAGAAACTCAATTAATAATTTACCTTAATTAGGCCAATTAATTTATTCAGTTTCATAATTAAAAAGATTTTCTTACTTGAGTTTCAACTTAATAAAAATAAATATGGATATAGATATATATATATATAAATATATATATATATATTTATATATATATATATATATATATTAATTTTTAACAATACATAATAAATTATTTATTAAATTTTATTTTATATTATTATTGAAAATTATTTATTTATATTTAAATAATATATATATATATATATATATTTTTATTTATAAATATAAATATTATATAATTTTTCTATATATATTATTTACTTATAAAAAATATACTATCATTAATATCAAAGAATAAGAGCTTAATCCACCTGTATAAGTATCATTTAAATATGAAGTATAAAGAAGTTGTTTTAAAACTAAAGCTAATCCTTTTAAAGGTTTATAACAAGCTAAATATTCATTTACTAAATCTACACATTTTAACCCATTATGCATAGGTTCTTATATTGTAATATCCAATTTTTTATTTTTATATTCTCCTGTACAAGTTATCTTTAGTACTTAAATAATTGCTTTTGATATATATTAAGTAGAAAATACTAAATCCTTTTATGTCTTTAACAAGTTTTCTATATTAGACAAAATCATACTTAATTTTCATTAATAGAGTCTATTTGTATAACCAAATCAATATTAGACCATGGAAGACATAATTAAGTCGCATAAGATCCATATATATGTATATTAGCATTGTGATATTCTTATTAAATTACACTTGTAAATTTATCTATTATTTTTGTAAATAAAGTATTATTTTCTTAATTATATTAAACGACTTCTTTTTCGAATTGGTTTATCTCTGAAGTCAGAAAAGGCTATATTTGTTCACTTGTCATTATTAAATTGTTTTATATTTAAATATCTTGCCTTATTTATTTTTCGTAAAATGAAGGTTAGTTTAATATTGAATCTTAACATGTTTATATTTTTTAATCATGTTTGTATTCAACTGAATTCAATTTTCCTTATAAGTCCTTTTTTAATTTATTTTAATTATTTTATTTTATTTACACTTATTTTTTCTTATGCTTATTGCAATTCGTTTTGTAGAATATTATTTTACTTTTAATATTACATTATTATTTATTTAGCTTAATCATTATTGATAAATTAAGGATTTCTAAAATATTATTCTAATATGTTCTTGTAATTAATAATTTTATATATATATTTTAAAAATAAATAGTCTATACCATTGTGTTTTAGAAAAGCAAAGCTTTTTAATTTTCTGTTTATACGTTTATTGTGTATGAATTTGGTTCATTTCCGTTTTTTTTACTATATTATTGATTTAATCTGAAAATTATTTCTTAAGAGAGTCTTCTATTAAATAAAATAAATAATTGTTTTATGTAAAAAAGAAAAATATTTTTTTTTTTAAAAAAAAAAAAAATTTACAATCTTATTTTTCGTTCTATTATTATTATTATAAACTTTAAATGAAAAAAAATGAATTAAAAAATTATTTATGAATTATTTTATTACATATTTATTTCTTATAAGTTCTATTGAGAATTTAGAATTATGTTTTCAGTACTTAAATTTAAATTATCCTATTATTATTAATGGAAACCATTTATAGATTTTTCGTTATGTTATGAATTACTTTTTTTTGCTTATTTTACTTTTGTTTATTTATGATAATTTTTTTTTGTAGTTTTTTTTTTAAATTATTTGTTATACTTTATCAGCTTAATTTTATGATTTAGACATTTTTTTCGTTTATAGTTAATTATGATAAAAATTTATAATTTAATAATAATATTTTTTATAATATAATTAAAAAATATGAAATTAACAAAAAAAAAAAATTTATGTTTTTTTTATTTATAACCTTTTAAAATTATTAAAAACAAAAATTGAAATCATGATAAAATAATAATCTTTTGAAATAATTTATCATATTTTAATAATAAAAAATAATTAACATTTTTTATTAATAAAATATATTATATAAAATTATTATTTTTATAAATATTTTTTATTATTTTCAATTTTAAAAAGGTTAATGTATATACATTATTTATAATAATATATTTTTTTAAAAAACTTTATTTTTTTTATTATAAATAATTATAATTAAATTTATAATTCTAATAATAATATTAAAATATGAAAACATAAAATATTGATAAAATATATAGAAAAAAATATGAAAATTAAAAATTAAAAAATGAAAAAAATAAGATTTTAAAATATTTATTAAAAGAATTAAATAAAATATATTATAAGAAATTTAAAAAAAAAATATACATATATATTATTATAAATTAATTTAATAATTTATTGTTAAAAAAATCTATAATATAAAAAAAAAGATTTTTTATATTTACTTTAAAAAAAATATTTATTATTGTATTTATAATAACCGGTTTTAGACATTTTGACGAAACAGATAAATGAAAAAACTATAAATAATATTAAAAATACAAATTAATTAGTTATATTTAATTTAAAATATATAATATATTATTTCTCATTCTAATAAATATAATAAATTATTAAAATATAAAATTTTTTAAATATCTTTATAAATAATAATAATATTTTATGTTAAAAAATAATTATATAAAAATCCTCTAATAAATTAATTATATATTTAATATAAATATATATAAATATATATGTATGCATATATATATAT
>NW_004086821.1:0-52591 GCF_000220395.1 Ichthyophthirius multifiliis
AAAAAAATATCAAGGTATAATATATATATATAAATATATAAATATTTATATATAATTATATATTTATATTTTTTTATAATTAATTTATAGATTTATAAACATAATCAAATAATGAAATATTTAATTTAAAATAATAAATTTAAATGTTATAAGATCAAAGTAATTAAACTTTATAAATTCATGAAAAATACGAATAATTAAAATTAGAATTAATATAAATAAATTAAAATAATAATTATTTGTAATAACTAAACATTGATTTACAAAAAAGAGAAAAAATAATGAATTAATGGTAAGTTACTTTCGATTCTGTTAATATTAAAATATAAGAAACAGTTTAAGAAAGAGATTGTAATAATTTTTTATATAAAAAAATACAAATAAATTTATTAAATATCAAGTTAAATAAAAAATAAAAAAAAGAGAACTATTATAATAGAACGATTTCTTAAAAAGTAAAATTGAAGAAATGAATAATCAATTAATTTTTTAAGAGCAAAAAGATAAAGAGAGTCTTTCTTTAATTTAAACTTAAAATTCATAATTAAAAATATAAATTGAAGAATTATAGTATAAAAACAACGACAAAAACAGTAAAAACTAAATTCAATTGGAAATAGAAAATAGTAATTTAAAATAAGAACTTATTTAATTAAAAGGATAAATTAAAGAATATAAAATTGAACTTAGACAATCTAGTTTAAACGTAGATTAATTAGAAAAAAATCTTTAATAATCTATATAAAATATCAAATAGGAAAGTATTTATGAATAATAATAAAAAGATTAAAAAATAGAAGATTTTTCATATAAAATGTAATTGATTTAATAAGAAAATAACATTCTTAGGTAATAAAATGAAGACTATGAAAATTAATTAATTTAAGAAAAAAAGAATACCGAATTAATTGATAATAATTTATAATAAAAAGAGAAAATAATAGAGGAACTTTAATAGTAAATATTTAATTTTTAGGGTTAAAATAATATAAAAATATAGAAATATGAAGAAAACGAATAAATACTAATACGAAAAAACAATTAATTAAATCAGAAATTAAACGAATGTTGGAAGGAATTAAAAAATATAGAAAAAGAAGTAGGCTTTTAACTACAAATGGAAGAAGAAAAAGTTTAAAATGTTGAAAAAAAACTTATTTAATTATAACAAAATTTAAATGATAAAAAAAAAGAAAATACATATATATAATAAGAAATTTAATTAAAAAATAAAAACCTTAATATGTTATAAATAGAAAATGAAAAACTACTTTTATAAATTAAAGAAATGTAAAATAAATATTATGTATTTCAAGAACAAATCATTCAAAAGAAAAACATACATAATAATGAAATTAATAATATATAAAAACTAGAAAAATTAAAAGAATAATTAGAAATCGAAAAAAGCTTTAGAATATAAGAATAGGCTTTAACATAAGAAATGATTATCAAAATAAGATAATTAGAAGAAGATATATATTAATAAAAATGCTTCTATTCTTAATAATTTTAATATAAAGAATAGGAAATTTAAATTTTATAAGAAAAATATGATATGTCAGTTAATAAAGTAATTAATTATTAATATATATATATATATATGATTTATTTATTGATTTATATTAAAATTAATTAGATTGTTTCATAAAAAAGTTAAATCGAAAGAAATTATAATGAAAATAATAACGATTTTAATGAAAACGAAATATCGAATTATAATTATTTAAATTATAATATAAATGCGGAGACAAATAATAAATCTTATAGTGTTCATAGTAAGAACAAAAGTGATATTAAGGAAATAAACGGAAACAATTATTATAAAAATCGAAATTTAAGTGTTAATAATTTTAAAAATGTAAAAATTATATAATTTTGGTTTAATATTTTATATATAAAATAAATAAATAATAGGTATTAAATAAATTGGAAAATAAATTATAATATATACATAATGAATTAAATTGATTTAATTATATTTTTTCCCCCCTCCCCCCCAAATCTATAAACGATTAAAAAAACAATAAAAAATATAGAATAACAAAAAAACACATTTATATATTAGTTTTATTTATTTTTTTTGGAATAATTAATTAATTTAAATAAAAACAAACAGAAAATTAAAATGGAATTACCTCTAACATAATTATAATATAATAATAAATCAATTTTAAATAAAAGGCAAAAAAAATATTATTATTATAACCAACAAACATTAATTCTCATATAAATACATCAATATAATCAAATGTAAACTCTTCTTATAATCAATCAAAAATAAGTCGATTAGAATTAGATAATCTTAATAAGAACAATATTTTCAAAATATTTTCAAATTAAAATAGTATAAGTAATAACAATAATATAACAAATAATTCTATCTCAAAATAACAGTAATATGAATAGTAATTTATTAATAATGATAGTTAAGTTAAATTAAGAAGTTTAAGAAACAAATAAAGGCCTATGAATAATAGTTAATATGGGGAAATATAAAATAAAGCTTAGACTTTAAATTTAATATAAAGAAGTAGAAGAAGATCAACAAATAAAAAAGGGGTCTTTAAATAACATTAATAATAAATATTTTATTGATACTTAGATATTTAACAAATAATAATAAAAGACTATTACATAAGCAAATAAAGAAAATAAAGAAAATGATATAAATGAGTAAAATTAACAAAAATTAATATATGAAGATGTTAAAAATAAAAGAATTAATAGTTTTTTTAAGTATAAAAAATCCAAATCTTTTGCCGAAAATTAAATAATTTTCCAATTAGAAAGTAATAATAAAGACGTTTATATAAGGGAATGTATGGAATTATTAAAAGAGAATTTATTTTAAACAGAAAAATTTAATTAAAAGGAAAATTTAATTTAAATAGACAATGAAATAGAAGAAAATAGAAAATAAAAATTATTAAAAAATATTTTTTTAGAAATTCAAAATTATATTTTTAATGAATAAAAAGGAGTCTCCTTTAAATAATTATATGAAGAAAATCAATTATAATAATTTTCTTTAAAATAAAAGAATGAGGATATGTAAAAATAAATAAAATCCTTTATTGAAAAAGAAAAAGTCTTTGATAATTTAGCTGGAGAATATTTTAATAAATGTTAAAGTTTAGAATCTGATAAATAAAAAATAGTAAAAGAAAATTTATAAACATTAAATGAATTAGAAAAATATTAAAAATTATATGCCGAAAGCGAAATTAATTCTAAGTTTTGGTAAAATCAATTTATTTCAATCTAATAATAGTTTTAAAAAGAAATGAATAATATTCAATAATTCGAAAATATGTAAAAAAAATTAAAAAATGAAAAGATCTTTTGTGAAAATAAAATTGAATAATAAAGCAAGTAAATAGAATTTTTATAATGTGAATTAAATAAAAATAAAGACTTTTAAGCGGAAATTTAATGGCTGAAAAATTCTAATTCCGCTTTTTAATAAGAGTTATTAATTAAAAATACTTAAATAAACTTTTGTAAAGAATTTCTTATCAATAAAACTAAAGAATAAAATTTAAAATTATTTACTAGTAATGATTCTTAATTAATAGATTATATTAAACTCCTATGTAATATCTGTATATAAAAATGATTATATAAACTAAAAAATAAAATAAAATTAATAAATATTTAAAGCTTTAAATAAACTATTACTAAAATAAATTAAAATATTAATAAAGTATTTTTTGTAAAAAAATAAATAAATAATAATATATATATTGTATTTTTTTTTTAAATAAATAAATAAAAACAAATTTTAAAATAAAAACAAATTTTAAATAAAAAAGATTTAATAATAAATTAAATTAATTATATATATATATATATATATATATATATTATAAATATATATATTTTTTATATATATGTATATTATAATTATAAAGTTATGTCTATTTTAAAATTAATTTTTATTTATTTAAAAAATAATTAATGATTTATTCATAAATATTCGACTAAGAAAACTTAGTATTAGACTCAAAAGACTTAATATTAACAGAAGGCTAAGACTAATCTTAAATAAATTGTTTATTATGTAGAAAATGTAATAAAATAAAGTAGGACATGTGTGAATGTATTTACTGTGAGTTAATATATTGCAGATAATGTTTTGAATAAGAGCCTTAAATATGTCTAAATTGTGAATAATAACCATTTTAAATAAAGAAATTACATCGAATACTATACAAACAAATACAAAACTTATAAATAAAATGCACTAATATAAACTAAGGGTGTAATTAATTAATTAGACTAAACGAAATAAATTGACATTCATAGATTTGTTAATATAAATCTTTAAAATGTTAATTTTGTTATGAATATTTTCTCTAATTTTAAATTGAAAATCACTAAAATAAAGACTGCAAAAAAAGGCCTTTAAAATGCGAAAAATGTGGATTTTTAACTGAAACTAAAAACACTCATGAGTGTATAGCTTTTTTAGTTGAAAAAATTAGTTTATTAGAAAAAAAAATGGAAGAAAAGGAAATTGAATATAAGAAAGAATTCGTTTAATTTTAAAAATTCATATAAACAATAAGTCATAATGAAAAAATGTTCGCTGAATTATTTTTATAATAAGAAAATTTAATTAAAGAAATAAACTTTTTAAAAAATTAATAATTTAAAGAACATACATGTAATAAAAACCATCTTTTATAAAAATACTAAGGAATTAATATTAATTATATTACATGTAATATTTGTTCATTAAAAGCTTCTAAAAAAGGCAATTTTACATTTAGATGTGACTAGTGTAATTATGATGAATGTGCCGAATGTTATAAAAAAGAATATAAAAAAATAAAATAATTCTGTTATAGAAATCATGTTTTAGTTTCTGTTTAAAATTAAAATTAATTCAAATGTTTGGACTGTTTAAATACTTTTAAAGAAGGAAATTAAAGATATATATGTGAATTTTGTGATTATATTGAATGTTTTGATTGTTTTTTTAGATAAGATTAATTTTGTGATATTTAAAATCATGTATTTAATGATTAGATTTACAATTTATAGAAATTATCATGTTTTTTGTGTGTAGAAAACAAATGTGAAATAATATTTAAATGTTAATAATGTGATTTTATTACTTGTGATAAATGCAAATAATCACATATTTAAATTATTGAAAATAAAAGAAATATAATTTTTAATTTTTTTAATAAAAAATGACACTAAAATATTTTTATTTTATTTTTTTCAATTATTTTTATAGTCTTTTTTTTTTTTTTTTTAAAAAACAAAAAACTATTTTTTTATTAATTATATTTGGAATCACTTTATATTTTAATATTATTATTTAGAGAATATACAATATCTTTACTTTTTATTAAATAAATTAGAAATTACATATTATTTTATAAAATAACTTTAAAAAGAAAATATATAATTTATTATTATTATTTTTAAATTATTAATTTTAATTATATTATGTAAATATTTTATTTTTATTAAAAGTAGAAAACTGAAGGATTTTTTTTAATTAAAAAAATTATAAAATATTTAAGAGGAAAAAAAAAAAATAACAAAAAAAAAATGCAAATTTCAATTAAAACATTATCAGGAAAAAAAATTAATTTAAGTTTTGAACCAGAAAACACAATACATTAAATTAAATTAACACTTTAAGAAAAAGAAGGTATAGGAGTTGATTAAATTAAACTTATTTTCGGCGGAAAATAATTAGCTGATGATGTAACAATTTAAGATGCTAAAATAAATGCCGGTGATACATTACATATGGTTTTATAACTCAAATGAAGCATTTATAAATATTTTTATAATTAAAAAATAAAAATATACATATATTTAAAAATATTAATATTTTATAAGATTTTTAAATTAGATCTATTTTAAAATTTTTAAATATATAGATATAAATATATATATATATATAAATATATATATATATATTTATATATATATATATATTTATGGTTAGTTTATATTAAAACATATATAGTTTTAAGTTAGTTTTTATAAAAAAATATATTAATGTATTATTTTTTATAAAAAATATTTTTAATTATTATATGTATTATAAGAAATATTTTTTTTTTTAAATGAATTTATAGTAAATATTTTACTAATTACTATTTTTATATATTTATATTTATTATTTTTATTTATTACTATTTCATACTATTTATTATTTAAAAACTATTATATATTAGAAATTAACATATAACTAATTATATATATATATTATTATTAATTTTTTAAAAAATGAACATTCAAACATATTAAACATATAATCTAATTTAATTAATATTCTAAATAAGTACCAATGTTTTTTCGAATACGGTCTAATTATGTGAATTTTATAAAAACTCAATACAGTCACACAACCCAAAGTTATCTAAATGTCCCATAATTTAAAAAATATACTATTTTTATAAAAGATCTTCATATTCTTTATAAAAAGTAATAATTTAAAACAAAGAATCTAAAATGAGTAAAATGCAATCTACATTAGAATCATTAAACGATAAAGAAGATCCAAAAAATTAAAAGAACAATTTTTTTAAACAAAAAATAAATTAAAATTTTCTTCATTTATAAATTAAAAACTCGAAAAAAATATTTTTAAAATCCATTCTTTAATTTACACATTTTCCTAGTTTAAATTTTCATTTTTAATGAACATTTCTAAACCACTTTTTAGATAGAAATTCTTCTCTTCATTTAATAATTTTTTATTTTCAATTAAAAAATATAAACACTTCACAATTTCACATCTAATTATTTTATTTTAATTCTAAAATAATCTTCCCCAAGTTTTTATCAAAAATATATTCATATTATCTTCTTTTAATATAATATAAATACCCACATTTTCCACTTTTTTTATTATTTTTGTTAGTAATTATAACCCCGGAACTACTATGCTTTTTTCTTCCATATATACTGCTTTTTATATGAATTTTAAAGCTTAAAAATTAATTATATCGTCAATATTTTCACTTTTTTGTATTAAAATAGACATCATTTGCACATAACACCAAGTAAGGTTATATTTAATATCATTTTGGGAGTTCTCGAATAATATAAAAGCCTAATACATACATAATATGATTTAATAATGACTAAAAGCTTCAAAATTAAATTAAAAACGAGTAAAAACAACTATAAAAGCCGCCAATTTATCAAAAATCTATTCATATGAAATATCTAAAGGTATTTAAGAAAATAGTACGGAAACCTTATTTAATATATCATAATTTTAAAATAAAAAAAGTGCCCAAATTTCGGAAGTTGAGATAAGATTTGTTAAATTTACTAAAATTAATAAAAGAATTTCTTATTAATTTTACAAAAAAGCTACATTATTATATTCTAGAAATTAAATAGCCAAAATATTCTTAAAATCTATTTTTTAATCTATATAAATACACTATTCAGTTGTCCCTAATGTCAATTAACTAAATATAGACAATATAATTTTTTTTATATATATATCAGTGTTATTTTCGACCAAAGATCTACTTATTTCTTTAATAAAAGATTCTTTTTATAAAATTA
Organism: Ichthyophthirius multifiliis; assembly: GCF_000220395.1. Classification (NCBI taxonomy): domain Eukaryota; phylum Ciliophora; class Oligohymenophorea; order Hymenostomatida; genus Ichthyophthirius; species Ichthyophthirius multifiliis. The sequence goes on from NW_004086821.1 coordinate 7,555, forward strand.
TGGCTATTAATTCTCTTATTTCTTATATATTTAAATTTAAATTGGGATTATCATAATCTATATTTTGGAAAATCTCTTCTAATATTTAAACTTAAGTTTCTTTTAGAGATGTATTTAAATAATTATCGGTTAGATTTTGGAGATTTTATTTAAGAAAATTTAATGTTTTTTAATCTTTTTCATCTTCTTAATCAAAAGAGGAGTCTAAGTCATTATATTGAAGTTTCTTTTATTAATTACGAATTTTTTAAAATGATAAATTGCGTTTTTTTTAACGAAATTCATGTTAAAATTTATCTTTTTTTATTTGAATTTATTTTTACATTTTTTTTTTTTANATATATTTAATTTTTTCAAAAAAATAATAATATTTTTTTATTTTTTTTTGATAAATAAACAAAAAATTATAAATATAGTAAAAAAATTCTAATCTTAATAAAAAAAATAATAACAAGAAAAAAAAACTAACTCCTAAACTTTAGACCCAGAAGAATTAAAAGAATTATAAGAATGTTTTGCTCTTTTTGACAATGATTAAAGTGGTACAATAGATCCTTAAGAAATCAAAAAAGCACTCGAATCATTAGGTTTAGATAAAAGGAATTAAATAATATAATGTATGGTAGATGATTTATAAAATATAGGAAAATGGTAATCCTATTACTTTTGATGATTTCGTGGAAACAATTACTTAAAGACTAGGCGATAATAAAACTGAAGATGGGGTATAGAAATTATTTTCTCTATATGATTCTGAAGGAGAAGGTTATATTGATTTCAATAAAATTAAAAGGGTGGCAAAAGAATTAGGCGAAAATATGAATGATTAAGAATTAAAAGATATGATGCATCATGTACATGTTTTAAATAGAACAGATAATAAATAATATATTTCATTTTAGGAATTTAAAAGAATTGTATAGACAAAGGAAGCTTAAAATTGAATTTTATATTTAGAAAGAAAATTTATTTTCAAAATTATATATAACATTATATACTTCTTTTTATGTTTTTATTTTTTTAAATATTAAATATGTTATATTTTTTTTATTATTATTAGTAATTATTTGTAAATTTATTTTATCTTTATAATTGATTTTTAAATGAAATTTTATTTTATATAAATATAAAACTAAAAAAACATTCATTTAAATGCAATTATATTATTAATAATATTATTATTGTATAAATTAAATATAAAATATTTTTAAATTATATATAAAAATAAAATTAAAATATTAATAGTATAATATTTAATTAATTAATAAAACATAAAAATTAGTAATTTTGAAACACATAAAGATATAATAATTAAATAAAAAAAAATTAATAGTATTAATTTTATATTTTAATAAAAATAATAATAGTGATAATAGAATAAAGAATAAAAAAAAATATAAATATATATATATATATATATAAATATATATTTATTTATATATATATAAAAATATTTTTAATTTTTTCTTATTTTAAAAAAAATATTATTTTAATTATATTTTTTATTTTATATAATTTAATTAAATTTAATATTTTTAATTATATCTAATATTTTTTTTTTTAATAAAAAAAATTAAATATATATCTTTAAATAATATTTATATATTTATATTTAAATAAAAAAATATAATTTTTATATATTTATAAATTTTTTAAAAGAATAATATTATCTATTTTTTAATTAATTAAATGTTTATTTATTTTTAATAAACCAAATTATTATAAATAATAAACAAATATACTAAAAAGTATAAACTTGCTTAGTTTTCTTTTAATTTTTATTACTTTCTAAATCTAAAATATTGTTAATAATATAAAATAATACACTACTATTAATTAATTATTAATTTTTAAGTAAATAAATTAGGATAACTTTTATTTTATAAATTAATCAAAAATACTTAAAACTATATCAAGAATTCACATAAAAACTTTAAAATAATTTTTTTTTTTATTCAAAAATTATATAAACTTTACATTAAAACAATTTATATATTTATGATATTACTATTTAGATTATATATTGATTTATATTGTATAATTTATATTTATTAAGATATATATTCCAAAAAATGAAGTAAATTAAATTTATTAAAAAAAAGATATTTTCATTGATTTTTAACTAAGTTTATATTAATAAATTATTTATGAAATAATAATAAATATTAAATATTTATATCTTCAACAAATTAAACTTTAAACCATTATTTTAACTTTAATATATTTATATTATACTTTAAAAATTTATTAAATATATAATCATAATTATAGAAAAGTTCACTAAAAAAAACAAAATAAAAAACATAATGTATTATTTATTTAGTATGTATATATTATTATAAATTTTATTGAAATTAGTTTAAATATTATATATTAAATATAATCATAATATAATTTAATTTAATATTTCCAATTTTTTTATAATGTATATTTTGATTATTTTTAAGTATAATTTTTTTATTAATTTAAACATAATATAATAAAAAAAGTACTTTATATATATTTATTTTTTATATATTTATATTTTTTATTTTAATTAATATTTTTATTCTTTTTTTATTTAAATTTTTATTTTTATACTTTTTTAATGGTTTATATTTAATTTAGTTTTTAATAGTATTTTTGATTTATTTTTATAAATCAATAATCTAATTTTTATTTTTTAATAATGTTATTATTTAATTATTTAAATATAACAGATATTCTAAAGAAATTGATAAAAGTTCATTATTAAAACATATATAAGAGATTTTTAATTACATTCCTATTTTTCTAATTTATATAAATAAAAACTATAAATAAATTAAAATTAAAAAATTTTAGTAAATGATATTTATATTATATATAAAAATTAAAATCTAGAAAAATAAATTTATAATTAAAATGAAAAGAATAATTGTATAATTTCTAAACTCTTTATACTAGATTCTATATAATATCAGATAAATAAATATTAATTAATGTTTTGCTATTCTATTAATATAAAATATTTAAAAATATAATACAATATAATAAATAAGATAATAATTAATAAATGATTATTTGTATATAATTAAAAAAATATATATTAATTTATATATAATTTTAAAATTAATAATACCATTTTAAATAAATCATTTATTTAAATTTTCAATATAAAATTCCTTAAAAATAATATTAGAATTTATCATACCATCTAGCTCTCCAATTATCTAAACTTTAATTTATTAACCTAATAAATATAAATAAATACATATATATAAATATATAATTAAAAATATATATATTTATATATTATATATTATAAAATTATTTTTTATATATATTACATATATTATTTTTTTTTTTTTTATTTTATATTTACGTTTAACAATGTATGTAATATTCACCATCATTTATAAGGTTTTTTGGATTAAATCTTTTCTCAAGTTCTTCCATAGCTAATTCTCCTTTTTCAAAACAAGGAAGTGAAATTCCATGTCCACAATAAAGCATTTTAGCTAAAATAAGTATTCTATCTTAATTTTTCTTGCAGCCATAAATCCTCTAAATAAAAAATTACATATTTAAAAATAATAATTAATATTACTTAAAAAATAGTTTTCTATACAAATTAAACATATCCGAATCTACTCCACCTAATATTTCTATATATTCAGTCAGTAATTTAAATGGTACTTTAGTTTCAAAAGCTAATCCTTTACCTGGTGCATTAGAAAGCATAAATCCAAAATCTATATGTACAATATATCCATCTCTATGAAGTAATATATTTCCATTATGTCTATCTTTTATTTATAAAAAATAACATACAAGACTATATGCTGCTAAGCTTTAACAAAAGTTAAGTTAAGCTTATTTGAAATTTTTCCCATAAACAATACGGAAAAACTGGTGTAAATTGAATATATTTTTATAATTTAATTAAAGAGATTTCTTTAGTCCATCTATTGTTATAGAATTTTTTACTACTTCAATTATACCAAAATCAGGTCCTAAAGAAACGATTTCGTAAGGTCTAAGTATTAAATCTAAATTTTCACTCTAAAATATTTACTAGAATTGATATATTAGTTATAACGCAAATTATTCTTGTTTTAAATTATCTCCTGTCTTATAAGTATATATATATATATATATATATATATATATATATATATATATATATATATATATATATATATATAATTACTTTAACTATCAAATGGACACATTTCCATGTTTTAAAATGTCCAAAAGGAGATGCTTTTCGTAGCCTTTTTTCTTAATCTTCTTAACTTTCACCGAAAAGGATTTAAACAAATTTATTAAGAGAAATTTTCGTTCCGTTTTAAAGTTCTATTTCTTCTTTTTAATTTTATTCTTCGATTTAACAATTATCATTATTTTAAGATTAATTCTATATTTATGGATATATTTATTCTTTTTAAATATCTGTCATATCTGATTAATAAACACAAGAAATGCCAGAAATTTCATATAAAGTTTTTTTTTTTAAGCATTAGCTAAATTTAATTCCTATTAATTATAAGTCAATATATCTGAATTATTTATTTATAATTGGTCATGCTAATTTATTTACACTAATTACATATTAAAATATTTAAAGATTAAATTTTTATAATTAAAGTTAATAAATTTATTAAAAAACTTATTAAATTTTTTTAAAAAATATAAATCTTATATTTTATTAAATTTTATTAAATATACATATAAAAATATATAAATAGAAATATATTTATATCAATATAAATTTATATTTATTTGAATATATATTTATATATATATATATTTATTTATTTATTTATACTTTCTGGTTATAAATCATCATTTGTTTCGTATATCGTTTTTTTATTTACATTGTTTGAATATCTAATCATATCTTTTCTCATAAGTGATGATAGTCTTCTACAATTGCTATTTCTATAATATTACTTTATTTATTTTTATTTAAATATATACATAAACTATTTTCATATTTAATTTGTAAATACATGAACAGTATAAGGATATGATTCATATATTTCTTTATTCCAATTATATAAATATTTGATATTTTTTCCATTCATTTTGATTTATGATTCATTCTATAAGACAATTTCTTAATCAGGTCTATATATTTCAATACAAATATAATATGGCGATCTTTCTTTAGTGGAATAAACTTTACATTCAGTTGGTACAATATTAAGTACAATATGGTTTCGTATTTAATTAGTAAAAAAGGGTATATAAACTGCCGCAGGAAGTTTTTCGTTAATTTATTTAATATCTTTTGTTAAGCCTATTATTTTCGGATCTGCATTTTTTAATCTCATAGAGACTTCTATAAGATCATCAAAAAAGTTAATTGAAGAAAAGAAAGAGAAAGAATTATCATTATTTATATCTTTATTATTATTATTTATACTATTATTATTTTATTTAATCTCGATATTATTCGTTTCTTAAGTTTCGTAATTTATTCCAACCTGCCTTTCATAGTTTTTTAATTATATAGTTTATACTTTAAGTATTTTTTTATTTTCATTTGTTTTTATTTCACATTACTTAATTGTTCCATATTTTTATATTATTTCTTATATTTATGATTCTGGTTCAAGTTTTTCTTAAAAATTATTTGAGTAGTCTAATTTACCTGTTATTAATAATTGTTACTAAAAATCTAAACTAAAAGAGTCTCCTATTGATTAAACTAAATGCTAAATTCTTTTTTTTGTTTTTAAAAATATATATATATGTATATATATATTTTACAATGGAAAAGATATTATTTCCTTTTTAGTAATTATTTTAGATATAGATTGGAAATAAAAATATAAATAATGAGCGAAAAAGTAACTTATTTATCCTGCTACATGGATAAATTCTATCATTTGTTCATTTTATAATTCGTCATGAAAGGCCATAAAATTGCATAATTAAGGAATATAAAATTCAAGATCGTTTCTTTAGGTATTTTATATATTATATTATGGATTTATTCTATTTTTTATTTAATTTTATTTATATATATATAAATATTAATTTAATTATTTTATTTAATTAATACCTGCAATTCCTTAACATTTATATTACTTAATCTTAATCTTCTTATAAATATAAACTTATTAATGCTTATAATGGATCATATATAATTTATTCCTTTTTTTATAAATATAAAGCTTTTTTGTTAATATGTTTGTAAATAGGAGATTAAAAAAAAAAAAAGAAAGAAAGAAAAGAAAGAAAGAAAGAAAGAAAAAAAGAAAAAAAAAAGGATACGTAAATAAATATATAAACTTAATTTATTTATTTGAATTTGTTATTTTATATTTATTTTAATACATTGTCAATTTTTTAATTGCTTTTATGAATCTTTTGTATTAATCTTGTTGATACACTTTTTCTATGGGAAGAAGTTAAAAGAGATTCATCTGTTTCCTTTTTAATTATTTTGTTTTAATTATACATTAATAAGCCTATTATTTATTTACTTTGCAAATTTAAAAACATTTACAACAACATATAGATTTAAATATTCCATATTATTTTTTTGGATTTAATATTATGGATGCTTTTTCTGTTTAAGTTGATTACATTTTATTTTTATTTTTAATTTTTTGTTTTTTTTTTATTTTTTGTTTTTTTTTTTTAAAAAAAAAAAAAATATAGTAATATACTTATTATTTCAGAACAAACATTATTATTGTAGGTATAAATAATATTATTTAAAAAAAAATGTAATAAAGAATATAAATATAAAAATTAATTCAATTTAATTTATAATAAATATTAATTTTATATGATAAGAACATTATATTCTATAAAATAAAATTATATTTATATTTATATTTTACCTTTAAAATATTTTTTTAAAATAAATTAAAATAATTTTATAAAAGTTATTTTTTAATTTATAAAATAAAAAACAAAAAAATTAATTTTAATATTTTTTATGATTTTTTTTTTTCAAAACTTTCTACTAAAAAGTAAATTTATAAAAGAAATTAATAATTATTTAATAATTTAGACAAGTATACATACATATTTTTAATTATAAATCATAAACTAATATTTTGTTTGTTTGTTTATTTAGTTATTAATTTTTTTTTTTTTAAAAAAAAAAAAAAATTGTTATATTTAATTTATAAGAAAAGGAATTTATATATAATTTAAAATAAATTATATGAAAATTATCTAATATATATAAAAATTATTTATCTTGTTTTTATTTTTTATATAAAATAATGGTTTTAACCATTTTTAATCAATATAAATATCTTTATATTTTTATAAATATTAAAATAAAGTTTAAATTTTGTTAATATTTATATCTATTTTATTATAAATTATTATGATTTCTAATTTATTAAAGTTAAATATAGATTAAATAAAAAATATTAATATATGATTTAAATCTATCTAAATACTATATACATTTCAAACAAATCATCTTTTTTAAATAATTTAATATTTTAAAAAAATTTTTAATGTATATAATCTATAAATATATAATATAAATAATTATAAATAAAATTCAAAAAAAAAAATATATATATATATATATATTGATAATTATAGAAAATAATAATATTTTTAAAAATATTTAAAATAAAAATGAATTTAATATTAATTCTTGTAATTTAATTTTTTTATTTTTCGAAATAGTTCTCAGCATAATAAATAAATGATTTTAAAAGAAACCTATAATAATTATAGTAAAAAAATATATACATTATTAAAAAATTATCAAAAAAAGAACTTATCCTATAATGGAAAACAAAGTATAATGTTCCGATAATTGTTTAAAATGTTCTATACCCACACAATGCTAAGTATGTTAATTTGGTTATTTTGAATTAACAATAAATTAAAATGATATAATATGTATAAAATGGTAAACAAAACAAAAAATTAATATCTTTAATAAAAATTAAAAATATAATAAAAAGTCCATATTTTGATATAACGTTAGGCCAAAATTAATCGATATTTTAATGCGCAAACTGTATTTTTGATCACTTTAAATTTTCCTAAACATTAAAATGTGAATATAATTATGTTTTAAATTCTAAAATTCCCACCTCAAATCCCTAATTATACCAAAACTATCTAAAAATATAAGACTAGACAGCATAATAACTATTTATATTAATAAAAATAGACTTTAAAACGTTTAAATTGGAGCAATGTTTCGGTTGTGAATAATGGTGTTTGAATTAAATAAATCCTAAATGTTTTATTTTCGACGAAGCTAATTTTTATCCTTTATAAAAATATGTATTATGTAAAAACGGATTTTTTTATGTCAATAAAACTTGCTAATAATGCCCTTCAAATTGTATTGAATGTGATTTATAAAAAAATTGTTTATAATGTGATAAAGGATATGTCATAAATAATCTATTTTAATGTTAATTATGTACTACTCTTCTTTCTGATTGCCTAGAGTGTTTTTTTGGAAATTCTTCTCTTAATTTAAATGAATAACCTTAGCTTTGGAAATAATATCTAACTCCATAAGATCTTATTGATAATAATATAACTATAAGATGTACTAAATGCAATATATCAACCACTTATTTAATTCCTTCAAAAGATCTATTAAAATGTGAAGGATGTAATCCAAATTGTATATCATGTTATTATATAAAGCAGGATAATGGAGTATAAATAAACCATTCTATAAATCCTAAAGTTATACCTAATGATGAAATTTCTCTTTATTAAAAATATTGCTTTTTATGTATTGTATCATATTTTGTTTCCTTTAACGGAACTTGTGAAATTTGTGATATTTCCAGATGCAATTTATGTTATTATGGTGAACTTTCAGGCACTAATTAATTCTATACTTTAAATATAGGATTCATTTACTTAACTAATAAAGGCAAATTAGTTAAAAAATGTTATGATTGTGTATCTTCATCAACTTCATAAAGAGCTATTATGATAAATGGAAGCTGTTCTACCTAAAATAGCCTTAAAACATTAGATGCTAATTGTTATTAGTGGCTTTAAATTAATACAACAAGTGTTTTAGCTAATGATTATATATGTATGGAATGTAATAATTATGGTTTTAACATTGACTTACCAGCTAATTAAAGGTTAGTATTTTTTTTATTTACTTTTTATTTCATTCTTATATATTTCTAGAAAATGTGATAAAAGTAATAGTGTCATTCATCCTAATTGTGTTAGTTTTTATTACTATTTATCTGGTTTGAATAGTTTAATAATTTCAATTTGTGTTAGATGTAAGAGAGGTATAAAAATATAAAGCAATTAATTATATTTGAACAAACAAATAAACAAAAAAAGGATTTACTGCTTCAGTAGCAAACGGATGTGTTTCATGTTAATCTGGATAAGATTTTGATTATGGAATAACAGCTGAAAACATATGTAAACATTGCTCCCATATAACTCCTACTGGCTATAATTTTACACATTATATATTTTTTAATAGACCAAAAATCCCATAAAGTAAAAATAATAAAAATAAAAATAACAAAATTATAACTAGATTAAATTGATTTAATTGAATAAACATATAATATAAGAACAAAGCCACTATGTGAAGTTTGTATAGATAAAAAAGTATATGGCGTTTGTACTAATTTAAATTTTTGCCAACTATTAGTTTCTAATTGTTAAAAGTTAACTAGTGTATATGATGGGTGTAAAACAGATTAAAATTCAGTAGTTTATTGCGAATCATGTCCTTTTAAATTATAAGATGTAAAAAATAGCGATAGTACAATCTCAAAAGTTAAAATAAGTTAAACAGTAGCTTTAATACCTAACTAATGTTCTCTATGTCCAAGATATTGTAGTTTTTGTTAAGAAAGGACCTTAGATTAAATTAAATAACAAAACCCATATTTTATTACATAATTAATATTTAAATAATTTACAACCAAATGTTTCAAATGCATTTAAGTTAATGATATGTGTAATTTAGGAGATTCTAAAGGAGGGTTCGGATACACTTGTCCTTTTACTAATAATGCATCTGGGACTGATTTTGCACCTTATTATAATCAAATAGTTAATTAATGTACGATTTGTAACAAACAAAACCTGTAGTGTAATAGAATACATAAAATGTAAAAAATTATTGATTGTAGATCCTTAAATGATATTGCAAGTGGTATGAAAATAGATACTTTAACTTTAACTAAAATAAATATATAGGAATAATCATTTAGTAATACCATTGATTTAAATTTTAATGAATTTGATACATATGAATTATAAAAGTAATAAATAAAAATTTATTTATTTATTTATTTTTTATTAGAGATTTATTTTATCGTTTAAATGAAGATAACTTTACTTAATTTTAATTTGAAATATTAGTGATTCCTATAAAGAAAAGTTTTAAATTATAAAATGGTTAAACAGTTACTGATGGTGCTTATTGTATGTTTCCATCATAATTAAATATATCAACTAAAATAGCTAGATATGTAATGAATTTTGAAAATATTTAAATTTCTTTTAAATCTTATGACATAGATAATAAAAATTCTATAGGAACTTTAAACCTTTAATTTTTCTTTTAAAGCCAAATATAGTTTAATGGATTTAATAAATATTTATTCGAATAAATAGATTTTTATCCTTTGTATGCACTTGATTAAACTACAAAATAATTATCATTTACGATTTCTTTTAATGAAATTTTACTTTTAAGTAGTGTTATATTCAATTAAGTTAATTTTTATAGTGGAATATCTTTGAAAGACTAAGCAAATAATAACTTAAATGCCTATATTTTACTTATTTTAAATAATATTATTTAATTAGAGATTACTTAAATGTAAATAAAAGGATTTTAATTTTAATAAAAAAATAATATTTTTCTTTTTGACACAAAACTTGAAGAAAATACTAATTTTACTTTTTTAATATTAATAAAATAGCTTTAAATATTAGAAAATAACTTTAATTAGGTTACTTTATTTCCTCTATATATACTTAAGACTTAAGTTTTTATAGATGATCTTTAATTAATTGGTAATTAATTAAATGAATTTAACTTTTTAGGAGAAAAATCATAGAAATAAAACTGTTTATATAAAGTAGAAATATAAAACGTTGTTTTATATAAAAACTATTGGCATTAATCTTCTTTTGTTTCTTTTAATAATGTTGCTAGCTTAAATATTAATAATTTTACAATAAAAAGATAATTATTTATATAAGGAAATTATATTTTTAAAAGTATTTCGTTTTCAATTACTAATTTCTAATTAAATAATAATTATGATAAAGTTGATGAAAGTTAATTTTAAAATTATTAAAATAATAATTTTTAGAGTAGAATTTTTTAAATGTGCGAATCTACTTTACTAACTGACATTGTTCCTATATTTTCATTAACCAATATTAATATTTAAGAGATTGTTTTCGATAATGTATTCCATCCTATATACTTAAGTAATATTTTTACTAATAAAATTTAATTTTATATTTCAGGAAACATATAAAGTAAATATATATTATATAAATATATTATTTATAACAAAAAAATAAAATGTTAAAAAGATTTATAATTTATGAATAATTTAGATTATAATTTTATTATTATTAGTAATGCTGATAAAATAATTCTAGAAAATGTGATTTTTTTAAACAATCTAAAAATTAATTTATTTGATATTAATAATTTTAATTATTTAGATGTTATTAATTGTTCCTTTATTTAATAATCTCCATATGTTTATGATTCTAATAAATCAATAATTGATAATATTAATAGTCTTTAATTTAAATTATCATATCCAATATTTTACATATATAATTTTTAGAATAATGTTCATTTTATAAACACAATATTTTAAAATTATAACTTATATGACGAAGTAATATATATAATATATATTTTATTTTATTTTATTTTTTTAATAAAAAGAGTATAATAGAAATATATATTTAAAAAAGCTAAACTATTAACCAAAAAAAAAAAACGAATATATATTAAGCAAATGACATTTAATCTGATATAATAATATAATATTAACAGTAAGATTAAAAATTTACAATATAAAACATAGTTTTTAATAAATGTGTATTCTCGAACATCATAAGCATTCTATCAAGTTATTCATAAAAGATCTCCCCAATAAATATAGAATCATAAGATGAAATAAGAATAATAATACAAAATGTAAACGCATAGAATATTTAATTATACTCCATTTAAGAAACCGTATTTTATGATTCAAGTTCTTTCTTTCTTCTAGACTCTATTGTTTCTTATTTCTATATGAGTAAATTCGATGGTCAAGATTTCGTTTCTTTCCAAACAAATAACGGGTTTACATTATAAGCTAATAAAGTATTAATAAAAGATAGTATTTTTGTAAAAGGAAATCAAAATACTAACTTATTTAAATAAATGAAAAATTTGGGTGGATTTTTAAACATAAAAGCCTAAGATATAAATGTTTAGAATAGTGCTTTTAAAGACTGTAATTCAGCAAATGGTGGTGCTATTTATATTGAAGGAATATCTTTAGGACAATAAATATTTTAAGTGTATATATCTAAATGTTCTTTTTAAAATATTTAAACTACTTCTTTATTAGAAAGTTAAGGAGATGGGGGAGCTTTATATATAATTAGCCAAAAAAGCCAAAGTAATATAATATTATAAGAAATTTCTTGCAATTAAATATATGCAATAAAATCTGGAGGATTCCTTTATTTTTAAACAGGATAATATTCATAAGAAATCAAAATTTTAAATTCTAATTTTGCTGATATATTGGCTTTATAAGGAAGTATAATATATACCGACTTAAAATTAGAAACAACCAAATTTTAATATCAGGATAATATTGTTTCCTATAAAGAAAATCAAACGAAAGGATATTTTCTTTTACATAGTTTTCCCATAAAAGATTTATGTTTTTTCCTTTTCTGTTTTTCAAATGGCATTGTTAAATTCGAAAATAATTCTTTCTAAAATATTTACCTTTAAGGAGTTATTAAGGCCGAATAAGTCTCTTTCTAATTATTAAACAATAAATTTGAAAATGCTTATTTATGTCGAACGTCATTATTGTATTTTCTAAATTCTAATTTAATGATTAAAATAATGGAAGTCCAAAAAATAAATACCATATTAGATGAATGTTCCAAGATTGAATACTTAGAAGATAAAAAATTAAAATCCCTAGTCCTAGAAGCTGAAAAAACATCAGTATAAATTTCAAAACTAAACATTTAAGACACAAATTGCCCTTAATGTTTATACGGTACACTATTATTTATCTAAAACAATGACTATATAGACATAAATGAATCCTAATTTAAATAAAATAAAGCGAATTAAGGAATTCTACACTTCTAAGATTGCATTAACGTGATAATATAAAATTCATCCTTTGAAAAAAATTCTGTATAAAATCAAGGAGGTGCCCTATATTCATAATTTTCCCAAATAAAAATTCTTAAAACCACTTTTATAGAAAACTAAGCTCAAACCCAAGGTGGTGCCATTTACTTTAAAATAAAAGACTAACTAAAAAACACCCTAATTCTACAAGAAGTGCAAATATTAAAAAACAAAGCTAAAATCGGTGGAGGAATCCGATTAATAAACGGAAACATAAATTTAATGTAATAAACTATTATAAATAATAATTAAGGAGAATAATATGGAAATAATATATTCGACTACCCTTAAGGACTTGAGATGTATTTGATGGAAAAAAATGGGCGAATCTAAATGGTTTTTGACTAAACTAAAAAAGCGTTTGTTTTAAAAAACTGGGCTTCTGGTTAAGATTTAAACGCTTAAATATTACTAAAAATGATTGATTATGATTAAAGGTAGACCTATTTTGATGAAGAAGAGGACTCCTATATAAAAGAGATGTAAATCGAAATAAACGTCAATAATTCATCTGTAAAAAATTAATATTAGAAAGTAGCAGGAAACAACATATAAAAATACAACAAGAATCTACGCGGCTTTCTTTTTGATAAAATCATTTTCGAAAATTTACCCAGTAAAGATTCTTATTTAGAATTATAAGCCATAAGCTAAGAAATATAAAAGGGAAGTTCTTTGCTTTATAAGTATCTTTTTTATGTCTAAATGAGAGATTGTGAATTAGGAGAAGCTCTTATTTAAGGAAAATGCATTAAATGTTAAGAAGCTACTTTTAGCATTTAAATGGACTCTACTGAATGTAAAAAATGTACTCTTAAAGAAATATAGGAATGCGTTGATGGATTTAAAATTAAAATTTATCCAGGATATTGGAGAAAGTCTTTTGACTCTGATATTATTATTGAATGTAAAAACTTAATTAGTAATTGTTTAGGAGGATTCAAAACAGGAGATTAATCATGTGCAGAAGGACATATTGGAGCCCTTTGTGAAAGTTGTGATATTTATGGAAATGTTTGGGGTTAAAGTTGGGCGAATTCCAGTCCTTTTAAATGCGGATTATGTAGCGAAATCAACTATAATAGTATAAAAGTGTTTGCTATATCTATATATACGCTTATTGCTTTACTTTTTTCTGTAAAGAGTGCTATGGTAAGCAATTAAGTGAATAACGTGCAGATGTTTTTCCAGAAAAGAGGTGCAAACATTCGTTAACTATCATATAATTTACAAATATCAATTTTAATAAAAATATTAACAAATTATTTCCAACTAATTTCTATTTTAAGATCTTTCGATTTAGAATTACCACCTGGTCTAAAAGACGTAAGTAATAATATAGGAAATCCTATAGAATAAATGAGTTTTTCAATGGATTGTTTTTTAATAATACTAGCTGGGGATATAGATGTGCTTTATTTCAGAGTAATCTGGTAATTATTAATGCCTTTGATTTATATCATAATCTTTTTAGTTATGTATTTTTTATATTTGAAAATGAAATAAATTGAAATTGAAAGTAAGATTATTTGGATTTCCTTTATTTATATTTATATTTCTTATTAGCCTTCTATTATTAATTAGTATATTTCTCTAGCCTCGTGTAGAGAAATAGGAGATTTAATGTATGTTAAATAAAATACAGCATATGAATGTTACACTTAAAATCATATTAAATGGATATTCTCCTTGGTTATTCCTGTACTTTCTATTATTGGTGTTATTATTCCTTTATATTTCTTTTATAATCTTTATAGGGGAAAAAGTAAAGTATTTTTATTTATTTTATTCATTATTTTTATTATTATTATCTTTAATAGTTAGATTCCCCTTAAATGAAATATAAATTAGGTTTCTTATATATTGAATATAAAAAAAATGCCTATTTTTGGGAAATACTTAAAATTGTTGAAAAAACATTTGTCTTAATTACTATTAATTTCTATGATTCAAGTATTTATATTAAAGGTTTGATTATTCTATTGATTATTTTTGCTTATGATTTGCTTTCTTAAAAATATTAACCTTATCAAAGAGTTTCTTTTAATAATTTAGATAAACTTTCTTCTTAAACTGTACTTATTTCTATTACTTTAGCTCTCTTTATATATTAAAACGAATATTCTTACTTAGTTATGATTGCTTATATCTTTATTGTATTTAAAAATTCCCTATTCTTAATGAAAATTCTTATTGTGTTTATTGAAGCCTATACTAATAAATTTAGACCTTCTTTAAGGGCTTTATATTCAAAAATTCGATAAAAATTCCCTCGGGCATCTAGGATTTTTAAAGTATGTTTTTCTTTTTAAATATTTTAGATTATTCATTAATTTTCATTTTTTTTGTTTAAAAAAAAAAAAAAAGATTAATGATGTAAATCAAGAAAGAATAGATTATTTAATGTCGATTTTAAAAAAATAAGTAAGAGAATCTTTAAAATAATTAAAAGAAATTAAAAAATTAAATGAAGAAAGAAGTATATATATACAATTTATATTTTTTTTATAAAAATATATATAAAATAAATTAAGGAGACGATCCAAGTATTTAGTTAGATGATTAAATAAGAATATATTCTGAAAAAAATAATGATTAGAAAAAAACTAGAATTTTTGATAGCAATACTAATATTTTGACGAACTAGTTAATATGTAGATTATATTTTTATATTTTTATTAAATATTTATTTTTTTATATAGAAATAAACACTTTTAATGAAATACTTAATTAAAATGGAGATTTTGGTAGTAATAATTAAAAGTCGAAAAAAGTTCTTAAAAATAATTATACTAAAGACGACAAATAAATGATTAAAGAAATTGATTTATAAAAAATTTAAATTAAAGGAAAATTAGATGAAATTTAAGAAGAAGAAGACAATAAATAAAAAATAATAGTTTCTTAAAAGAAAAGGCTATAACTAAAAGATTTTAAAATAATATCATTATCAAAACCTGAAAATCAATAATAATAAAAAAAATAATTAAAAAAAAGTTAAGAATAACTATAAGATGATGGTGATGATTTTAATATGCCTTATATGAATTTTAAATGAATTAATATTATTGAAAAAAAAAAGAGACAAAAAAATATTTTTTTTTAAAAAAAAGTTAATTTATTTAAAAAAAAAAAGATTATTTTCGATTATATTTTAATGAGAGAAAAAAAAAATACTTATATATCTTTTTTTTTGTTATAAAAAAAATAATATCCTTTTTATTTAAAAAAAAAAAAAAAAAAAAACTCATTGGGAACTCCAAGAACTAAGCATTTTTTTAACACTATCCATTTATTTTAAGGTATTATCTAAATTGGGTTACTAATCTAAATATTCTTTTCTAGCTCTAATATCTCCATTCTTTAAGTTTACTAATTATTCTTAAGTCAATGATATTAAATTGTTTTATCTTCATATATAATATAAATATTTTTATAAAATAAAATACAAATTTACTCTTCAATAGTTAAACTAGTAATTTTTCTTACATTTTCTTCAATTCCTTATAAAATCAAAGGCATTAAAGGATCATTATCATAATTCATTTATTTTTTAGCAAGACCTTCAACTGCCAAATCAAACATTTAATTAAGAACTTTTTCTCTGTTTTCTCCTTATAAGGCCTTATCAATAGAAGTAAGTGCGTCATCAATTAATTTTTGTAATAATTAAGCTTAGTTCATTTATTCTAATCCTTAAGCAGTTTTAAGAATATTCAAAGCTCTATTAGAGATATGACTTTGTAATCTTAAATATTCATTTTAAAGGAAATTATTAATTGATTCAGCTTTAATTTAATTGTAACTAGTATGAATATCCCAATATTGTAGTTATTACTTAGTAGCTTTTATATTAAAAATAAAAAAAAAATAGACTAAACAAAAAAATACTTCTTAATAATTCTCTTATTTTATTTTCTATATTTTCAGCATAAAAAGTCTCCATTATATAAGTTTCATTAGCAGCCGCTCTTCTATAGAATCTATTAAGTAAAGGCCTATATTATTTTTATTATTTATTAAAATAAAAAAAGATAAATTATTTTTAATTTTATACATAAATAATGATTTCTTTCCTTCTACATAGAAGTACATTAGTTAAAACCAGAAAACCCATGGGACATAAGTTGAGTTTGCTATCCAGTTTAAATCCAATGAACCCATTCCGAAATTAATAAGGAAATATCCACCCCAGAAAGCTTTTTTATATTTAATATTTTTTTTTATTTTTTTATATTTATTTTTTTACTCAAAAGCATTCTTCTTGACATAGCGAAGTTTTCATAATGAGGAGATACTTATTCAGGACCAACAAAATCGTGGAAACTTTCAGCAATTTTAACAGCGGAAAAATTCAAAGGATGATGAGAAGAGTTATATTAATGTTTATATGCAGATACTTATGGTTTTTTCATTTAAACAGTGTTTTGTTTTTCAATTTCTTTACTTTTTTTTTTTTTTATATATATCAATGCATTTTATAATTTTTACACTTTTTCTTAAAAAGCATTTACTGATTCTTAATAATTTTAACGGAACTTTAAGAAGTTAGTTTAAGAAATTTAATGGGCATTATGTACTTGGGTGGTGGCCGCTGAGAAATTACTTGTTTTTAAGAAACTTAATAAGCGCGCATTTTGTTAAAAGTAAATATGGGAAATCATTTTTATGTTTAAAATTATTTTTTTTTTTTTCCTAATAAATATTTGATTTTTTAGGTAATATAAAAATAAATATTTATTTTATTTTTATATATATATATATATATTTATTTATATATTTTTTTTTTTTTTTTTCCTTTTTATAAAATAAGTATTTATTTAAAAAAAAAAAAAAATTAAATATATATAAAATAAAAATAAATATTATTTTGTTTTAAAAAAAATTATTTTAATTATAAATATTATAAACCTAAATAAAATAAAAAATTATTTCAAATCTTAAACATTACTCCATCAATAACCGAATGTCCAGCATTAACTCCTCCTTCATCATCAAAATATTTCTTTGACCTAACTAAATATCCCCCTTACTTACTTTAAATAATATTATTTCCTTCAAAAATAAAATAAGACATTATACCTAACTCAGCTACGCAAGCCTAAGCCTCAATTTCTCTATTTCTAACCATTAAGCAAATATGAGGTTAAGGCACTATTTTTTCCATCAATATATAATTCTTTCTTTCTTAAACAGTTATTTTTTCCAAAAAAGTGCTTATTTTTTCACCATAAATATTATTATCTCCTCCTTCCCTTTATGGTTTAAGTACATATTTTTCTGGATGTTTTTTAGTTTCAATAATTAGATTCTATTACTCTTCTTCATTTTCAAAATCTAAGATTTCCGCAAAGTTTTCTTTTATGGCTTCTTAGTCTTTTTCTTCTTATAAAAATTTCCCTAAAACACCTTCCTTTTATAAAACTTCTTGTATTTTTTTAAAGTTTATCAATTTCAAATTTATAGAAGGACATTTTATTGCCTTTGTGAGTTCTATTTTTTCTCTTATTTCCCATGCTTCTTCACTTGGATATTATTCAGGAGTATATCCTGTTCTGAAATAGACAATAGCTATTTCATCATTTTCTCTTTTTCATATTTTGATACATTAAAAATATATATAAAAAATAAAAATACACAAAAAGTCTTAGTTCATCATCAACATGGACTTATTTTATTAACTCTTAAAAAGTTCTTCTTTTTGCTAATATCCCGTATTTTTTTGCCAATTAATATTCTAAATATCTTTAATCATATATGTTGCCTTCAAATTCACTTACTACAATCAAAATTTAACTTTTAGGATTATTATAAAGCTAAAAAGCTTAAAAAAGAGCTTCAACAACCATATATTTAGTACTTTTATCCAAAATCTAGTATTCTTAAAAGAAATATTTGAAATACGAATTTTTTAAACCTTTTTATAGTTATTAGACCTATTCAGCAATAAAAGTAAAAGAAACAGCAATTAAATTGAATTCTATTTAAAGCCATTTTTATTTTTCTGCACTAAACATGACATCATTTCTCAAAAACGCCATTTATATTTTCTTTTTATATTTTTTTCTCATTATAGAAAAAAAAAAAAAAAAAAAATATGTACTTATATTTTAGGGCATTTATCAGCTTTTTCAGCAATTTTTAAAAATCTATTTAAAAAATCATCATTCATACTTTATTTTATTTTTTTATTTATAAGTAAATAATAAAAAAAATATACTTTTGAAAAACATCCTTTATCCAATTGTAATCATTTGCCATTTAAACAATTAAATTAGTAAAAATATCATATTTATTATAAAAAGTATCAAAATGCTCTTTTTTTATTATTTATGGTTAAATACTGAAAGGAATATGATCAGAATATATTTTTTGACTATTATTTTATAAATTTACTTTGTATTAATACGATGCATTTTCTATATTGGCGAAATCGATAAAAGTTATTAAATTTCTTTTAGATATTTCATACATTTAGCTATATATATTCATTATTTGAGGTGTAAAAGGTCTCAAAATTTGATTTTTATCGAAAATAATTTACTATAATTATTATATTGTCTCTATTCTTGATTAGAAATATTAAAAATTTTCATTTTCTTCTATTATTTTTATATCTAAATGTCTTAAAGTACATATTAATTCATAAAGAAGAAAATCGTATAAAGATAAGCTATTATCTTCACATAAAAAAGAAAATTTATGAATATAATTATTTATTGTTTTTAATATAGTTTCATCATATTATTTAATTTTTATATCTTCTATACTTTTTATTATCAATTCGCTAATTTAAGGTGTTTTATTATTTAAAAGAGGCTAGTTTGAGAATAGATTTTGGTAGTTTTTGAATAAATATTCAACTATTACCTTATGAGAAGTTAGCTTTTATTAATTATCTATTTATAAAAATAATCCTTCGGGTTATTATTCTGTATAATTAAATGGCACATTTGATAATTTAAATAAATTTTCGTATGGTTAAGTATATGACCTGTATTATGATGAAGATATTTTCATTTAATTTATTTTTTTAAAAGAAATTTATTTTTTCTTTATATATTAAAATGATATATTTATATGAATAATAATAAATTTTGTAGATTTATCTTGATTTTTGTTAATTAAATTAAGTAAAAAATATTTAAAATAATAAAGTATTTAAAGTTCTTAATTTTAAAATAATAAAAGAAATAAAATAAATATTATTTTATTTAAAATTTAAAATAAATATAGGTAAATATAATTAAAAAAGAAAAAAAAAAAGAAAAAAAAATGAATTATTAATAATACAATATGTATAATTAAAACCCATAAATGTAACAATAATAATAATAATAAGCCCAACAAATAAAAACTATAATTGGGACAGATGAAGTAAGACAAATAGTTAAATGTTTAAATGATAAACCTTTTAACGAAAACTATAAACTAGTTACTTTCGATGAATTAAATCCGTAAAAAACAAACAAACAAAAACACACAATTTTTATATATATAAATAATTATAAACAAACAAACAAAAAGAATGGAATTATTAGATGTATTGAATAAAGTACTAACACATTTAGATAAATAAACATTCGAAAACATAAAATCAAAGTAGCCAGACTAAATATCATTAGAAGTTATTTAGTTTTTAAATATTTTAAGTTACCCTGTACCTTAACCTCCAAATGATGTGTAAAAATAAATAAATATACATATATGTATATATATTTATATTAATTATTTAAAACAAACAGCTAATTTTCATAATAATTGCTTACAGGAGATAAAAGAGTCATATATCCAGTTTTATATTATTTATTGACTCGCTTAGAAGAACATTAAAAAAGAGCTTTTTTGGCTAAATACTTAGTTCCATTTATGGTTCCAGAAGATATTCCATTAGACGAAGATATGAAATAATAAATAGAAAAATATAAAGACTTATAAGCTGAATTTTAAGTTAGTCATTAAGAATTTGAAGTTATATCATAAGAATCTAATGTAAAAAATAAAAAAATATATTAATATATATATAAAAACAAAAAATAAGAATCCAACAGAATTAAAGAAAGAAATAACAAGCTTAGAAGGAGAAAAAGAGCAATTAATAAATAAAATAAATGCTTTTAAGAACAAAAACACAAACAGACCTGAATTCCAAGCTTTACTAGAAGTAACAAATCTTTTAAGAAAAGAATAAGAAGAAGAGGCTCGTTTAGCTGAAAAGATATATTAATAAAAATAACAATTCGAATATACAGATTAACAGCTTTTAGCCTCCTAATAACGATTAATGGACGCTAAAAAAAGCTTATCGGCATCAAATACAGCCGAATAAATGCTATAAAATATGAGAAACGATGTAAAGAAAAACAGAGAACTATCTAACTAGAGATTCGCGATTGAAATAAACGAAAAAAAGAAGAAATTAGAACAAACAGAAAAACTCTTAAGTGAACCTCCTATTACACAAAACGAACTAAACCATTTAGACAACTAATTAATTGTTTTAAGAAGAGCTGTTAATATGATGGAAGAAAAGCTTTCGAAACAAGCAAATCCTTAAGATGATAAATTAGCAATTTATAAACAACAAGCATAAATGATAACAAGAAAAAAGAAAAAGCTTTAGAAGAACTCAAAAATACAGAAGAAGAATAACTCAATTTAGAAAAATAAGTAGCAACCTTATAAGAAAAAATAAATAAAGAAAGAGGTTAAGGATTTGGCAATATTAATAATATAAATGGATATGTAAAAAACTTATAAGAAAAAACTCAGAAATTTAAAGAAATGAAAAAATAACTCCAAGACATTAAAAACGAAAAAGCTTTGCTTTCAAGAACAGAGGATATTTTGACAAAACAAAGGACTGATTCTGAATAAATGCTTAAAAAATTGGAAAAACAAAAAGGTGTGGAAGGATATTCAGATGCCTTAAGTAAACTTAACTAAATTTCAGATTAAGCTGAAGTGGCAAATAAAGGAAAGGAAGTCGCCCTTGAAGAATATGGTTAATTAGCTGAAAAATATAATGCCACTATGGCTTACTAAAAAAAACGTCTTAAAAGAATAAATTAAAAATTTGAAAGAATTAAGAGGTACTTTTGATTAAGTTTAGAATGTATATAAATAGAAAAAACAAGAATATGACAATGTAATGCTTAAAAGTGAAGGAGATATAAATTAATTACAAGTAGAAGTCTCAAAACTTAAAGAAGAAGTTTATAAAGATGATACTAAAATCTGTGTTCTTAAATACAATGCTTAAATATTGGATTTAAAAATTAATAGACTTAATGAAGAAGTATTTTTATAATCATTAATTATATTTTTCTATTCTTTTTATTATTTTATAGGCAGATCATTAAAAAGGAAGTAAACCGTTAAGTAAATAATTTTAGAGTTATGTTGATATGTTTAATAATGAAGTATTTAATTTAAATTAAAGTATTATTTATTTTATTTAAATAATAAATAAAAAGAGTAAGCTTTTAGAAGAATAAATTAAAGAATTAAGAAAATAAAGGGAATCTGTAAAAGAAAATCATGAACCTAGTATTAGATAATAATAAATGTTAAGTGATTTGAAGAAGTTTTTGACTTTAAAATTATAAGTAATTATTTTTATTTTAAAATAAAATAATATTTAAATTTAAATTTTTACAAAAAAAAAGGTGGCCAAAAACGAATCAAAAGGCGGAAATGGTTAAGAATATGGGCAAAATATGAATAGGTTAGTATTGTGAATTAATTATTTTATAAATAATAGATTACATAAATAAAAATATTTTATTTAATGATATGAAATATATATAAAATAATAATAAAATAAAAAAAATTATATATTTTAATAATTATAGAAATTATTCATTAAATAAAAATATATTATTATAACATATAATAATAAAAAAAACATATTAATATTTATACATAAATATTATAAAATATAATAATTAAAATATAATATATATTTATATATAATATATATATATAAATATATTTTTTATATTAATTTATAATATCAAAAATATTAAAATAATATTAACAAAAGTAAAATAAATCTTTCTTTAATTTATTAAAAATCTATTATTATAATTATTTTAAAATATTAAAAAGCACCAATTTTTTTTTAAGGGAAAAAGTTATAAATAAGTTTAGTAAAATTTAAATATAAGAACAATAATAAATTTATTTTCTTTTTTTAGATAATACTATAAACAAATATAAGAATATTTATATATATAATAAATATTTTATTTTTACAATAATATTGAATCATACATTGAAATAGAATTTAATGTCATCTTTCTTTTTTTTTCTATTATATTTTTCTATATTTTACTATTATATTTTGAGTTATATAATTTAAACATCATTTTTGTATTCATGTACATTTAATATGTATTTTTTGAAATTCTTATCTCTGTTTTATAAATCTCAGTTTTGTACTTTTCAGTGCCTTTTTTTACTCTTAGTAGCTAAATTATTTTGTATGTTATCCAATTTCTTGTTTATTTCCATTTTTAGGGTGTTTTTAGCGATTCTTCTCTGCTACATTTTGACACAGAATTTTTTCATATTATTATTTTCTATTTTAATTACCTTTAATTTTATTTAGTAATTATTTCTTTCTGTTCTTTTAGTATTTAAAATAGCTTGATTTCATTTAATATATGTGTATTGTTATAAATATTAATTCCATAGGTCTATTCGCGTATTAATTTATTTACTTATACTTACAATTATATATTTTCTCATATATTCTAGAAGGGCTACGTGGAACTATATTTTTGGTTAATATATATTTTATACCGCTAAATCTTATTAAATAAATTATTTTGATATCTTATCTATATATAAAATCTTTGAGTCAAGTAATATAGTTTAAAACAAATTATTAGTTTTTATTATTTTTTATATTATTATAATTTATTAAGGGATAAAAGCATTATATTTATCTTTTATATTCTAGAATAAGGTTTTATTAATCGAATATTTTAATATTTAGATTTATGATAATTATTAATAGAAAATTTTATATTAATAGTTAAACTTTTATTTTAATATAAATATTTTATATATGTAAGCTATTCTTTTTATTTTACTATAAGTTTATTTAATTATCATTTTTTTTATTTAAAATCTATATTCTATTTTAATATATAATTTTTATATATATAGCTCAAGTTTATCATATATAAATATATTATAATAGTTTCTAAATATAGTAATAAAAAGAAATAAATATAAATAATGAGAAAAAAACTAATTAGAATAAAAAAAAATATAAATAATTTGGAAATAAAATAAAAATATAAAGATATAAATAATTAAAGTTATATAAAAATAAAATTATATTCAATGTATTTAGAAAAATAAAAATAAAAAATTAAAATATGATAATAAATTGAAAAAAATATATAATTGAAATAAAAATAAAATAAAATATATATTAAATTAATATATAAACAAAAAAACTAAAATAAAAAAATTAAATAAATAGAATATAAATAAAAAAATTTATATAAAAAAAATTGTAAAATTAAATATAAATTACAAATAGTAAAGATAAATAAAATAATAATAATAATAATAATAATAATAATAATAATAATAATAATAATAATATTAATAATTTTTTTTTTTTTATTACATTAATTAAAGTTTTTAATATAAGTTTAAATTTTTTTTTTTAATATTTGTATAATATATAATATTTTTATTTTTTTCTATTAAATTTTTGAAAATATTATCATAAATTTGTATTTTATGTCTACTAAGCGAATACTTATTTATTTAGATTAATTGTTAATATTTTAATTTTTTAAATTAAAATAAACATTATGATGTATTTTTTTTGTTTAAATTATTTTTTCTATATATATTTTATTTTAGTTTAGTTTTAATATATGCTTTTCTGTATATTTTTAATTTAATAATTAAAATGTTTTAAAACATAAATTTTTTAAAATCTTAAAATATAAAATTAATATATAAATTCGATATTCATCCTTAAAATCATTATTTGTTTATTAATTTTTATTATTCTATTAATTTTTAATTTATTTTTTAATCAAAATCTATAAAAAATAAAATAATATAAAATATTAATTTAACAAAAAACCTTTTAATGAAACATCGATTTTTACATTTCCTTCTTATAATGTTTTCAATTTTTGTTATTATTAAATTTATTAACAAAGATAATTCCTATAGTCAATAAGCTTATTATCATGATAATAAATATCATTTTAATCAATGTTTTTTATGATTTCCCATTCTGTTTATAATTATTTAGCTAATTTTTAATCATCTTATTTTTTACTATTTAATCTTGTAGATCTTCTTACCCAAGAAACGAATTCTTTTTTCTGAATTTTTTTCGTTTTCTTTTAATTTGGTGTTTTCATAAGTGAATAAGAACTTCCTAAATAAGTCCAATCTTACAAATCTTAATTGAGAACATTTTTTTATTTTTTTTATTTTTATTATATTAAGTTATCAAAATTTTTTATTTGTATACTTTTCTTTTTCTTTTTGTTATTTTTTTTTTATTATTATTATTGCCCTTCTTTAACTTTTTTTTCTTTTTCTATTTGCCCTTAACTATTATTATAATTTTAACTATTAATTTACTCTTGACTGGTGATTTCTTCATAATTATTCATTTTTATATATTTTTTTATTTATTCTTAATATTCTTAATATTCTTATTATTCTTAATTATCAGTTTCCTACTAACTTTTTTCTAGAAGATTTCCTGTTAACCATTAATATTTTAGCGAATATGTTCTCTTTAAGTTAGCATTTTAAAATATTTTAAATTTTAAGCTTCTTAATTTTCTAGTTAAAATTAATATTTGTTTGTTTAGTATAATTATTTTAATGAATTTGTTTTTTTTAAGTTGTTATTCTTGAAATATTTTATCTTTTAATCTTCTTAATTTTCTAGTAAATATTAGTCTTTGTTTGCTTGACATAATTATTTTATTGAATTTTTTCTCTTTATGTTATTGTTTTTAAAATATTTTAAATTTTAATCTTCTTAATTTTCTAGTAAATAATAATCTTTGTTTGCTTGAAATTATTATTTTATTGGATTTGTTATTTTTATGTTAGTGTTATTAAAATATTTTAAATTTTAATCTTCTTAATTTTATAGTAAATATTAATCTTAATTTTCTTGCCATTATTATTTTACTGAATTTGCTCTCTTTAAGTTTGTATTTTTAAAATATTTTATATTTTAACCTTCTTAATTTTTTAGCAAATATTAATCTTGGTTTTCTTGCCATTATTATTTTAATGAATGTGCCCTCTTTAAATTATTATTTTTAAAAGATTTTAGGTTTTAATCTTCTTGATTTTCTAGCAAATATTAATCTTAGTTTTCTTGCCATTATTATTTTACTGAATTTTAAGTCTTTAAGTTATTATTTTTAAAAGATTTTAGGTTTTAATCTTCTTGATTTTCTAGTAAATATTAATCTTAGTTTTCTTGCCATTATTATTTTACTGAATTTTAAGTCTTTAAATTATTATTTTTAAAAGATTTTAGGTTTTAATCTTCTTGATTTTCTAGCAAATATTAATCTTAGTTTTCTTGCCATTATTATTTTAATGAATGTGCCCTCTTTAAATTATTATTTTTAAAAGATTTTAGGTTTTAATCTTCTTGATTTTCTAGCAAATATTAATCTTAGTTTTCTTGCCATTATTATTTTACTGAATTTTAAGTCTTTAAGTTATTATTTTTAAAAGATTTTAGGTTTTAATCTTCTTGATTTTCTAGTAAATATTAATCTTAGTTTTCTTGCCATTATTATTTTACTGAATTTTAAGTCTTTAAATTATTATTTTTAAAAGATTTTAGGTTTTAATCTTCTTGATTTTCTAGCAAATATTAATCTTAGTTTTCTTGCCATTATTATTTTAATGAATGTGCCCTCTTTAAATTATTATTTTTAAAAGATTTTAGGTTTTAATCTTCTTGATTTTCTAGCAAATATTAATCTTA
Organism: Ichthyophthirius multifiliis; assembly: GCF_000220395.1. Classification (NCBI taxonomy): domain Eukaryota; phylum Ciliophora; class Oligohymenophorea; order Hymenostomatida; genus Ichthyophthirius; species Ichthyophthirius multifiliis. The sequence continues at coordinate 34,938 of NW_004086821.1, forward strand.
GTTTTCTTGCCATAATTATTTTACTGAATTTTAAGTCTTTATGTTATTATTTTTAAAAGATTTTAGGTTTTAATCTTCTTGATTTTCTAGTAAATATTAATCTTAGTTTTCTTGCCATTATTATTTTACTGAATTTTAAGTCTTTAAGTTATTATTTTTAAAAGATTTTAGGTTTTAATCTTCTTGATTTTCTAGTAAATATTAATCTTAGTTTTCTTGCCATTATTATTTTACTGAATTTTAAGTCTTTATGTTATTATTTTTAAAAGATTTTAGGTTTTAATCTTCTTGATTTTCTAGTAAATATTAATCTTAGTTTTCTTGCCATTATTATTTTACTGAATTTTAAGTCTTTATGTTATTATTTTTAAAAGATTTTAGGTTTTAATCTTCTTGATTTTCTAGTAAATATTAATCTTAGTTTTCTTGCCATTATTATTTTACTGAATTTTAAGTCTTTAAATTATTATTTTTAAAAGATTTTAGGTTTTAATCTTCTTGATTTTCTAGCAAATATTAATCTTAGTTTTCTTGCCATTATTATTTTAATGAATGTGCCCTCTTTAAATTATTATTTTTAAAAGATTTTAGGTTTTAATCTTCTTGATTTTCTAGCAAATATTAATCTTAGTTTTCTTGCCATTATTATTTTACTGAATTTTAAGTCTTTAAGTTATTATTTTTAAAAGATTTTAGGTTTTAATCTTCCTGATTTTCTAGCAAATATTAATCTTAGTTTTCTTGCCATAATTATTTTACTGAATTTTAAGTCTTTAAGTTATTATTTTTAAAAGATTTTAGGTTTTAATCTTCTTGATTTTCTAGTAAATATTAATCTTAGTTTTCTTGCCATTATTATTTTACTGAATTTTAAGTCTTTATGTTATTATTTTTAAAAGATTTTAGGTTTTAATCTTCTTGATTTTCTAGTAAATATTAATCTTAGTTTTCTTGCCATTATTATTTTACTGAATTTTAAGTCTTTAAGTTAGTATTTAATTTTTTTTTAAATTGTAATCATCTTAATTTTCTAGCAAATATTAATCCTAGTTTTCTTGCCATTATTATTTTACTTAATTTTGTATATTTATTTTATTATTTCTTAAAGATTTTAAATATTAATCATATTAATTTTCTAATTAAGATTAGTCTTTGTTCACTTGCAATTATTATTTAACTGAATTTCGCGCCCTTACTTTATTGTTTTTAAAAGATTTAAAATTTTAGTCTTGTTAATTTTCTACTTAAGTTTTATCTTTTTTTGCTTGGAATTATTATTTTACTGGATTTGTTGTCTTTAAGTTGGTTTTTTAAAAAGATTTTAATTAATAAGCATCTTAACTTTCTAGTAAAGATTAGTTTTTGTTTGCTTAGCATAATTATTTTACTGAATTTTTAGGCTTAAAGTTATTAGTGTTTTCTAAAGATTTTAGATCTTATACTTCTTAGTTTTTTCGTTATGTTTAAGATTTGCTTATTGACCATTATTATTTTGCCTAAATTTTTGTCTTTAAATTTGTGTTTTTTAAAGATTTTAGATTTTAATCATCTTAATTTTCTAGTTAAGTTTAAGATTTGTTAATTTGCCATTATTATTTTATTTAATATTTAGGTTTTAAATTATTGTTTTATAAAGACTTTAGATTTTAATCATCTTAATTTTCTAGTTAAGTTTAAGATTTGTTAATTTACCATTATTATTTTACTTAACTTTTTGCCTTTAAGTTTGTATTTTTTAAAGATTTTAAGCTTTAATTATCTAGATTTTTTAGTTAAGTTAAACCTTTACTTACTTAATATAATTATTTAACTTAATCTGTTTTTTTTAAGTATTTAAAATATTTCTAATTTTAATCTTATTAATTTTCTTGTTAATTTTAATCTTTGTTTGAATGGCATTATTATCTCACTGAAGTTTTAGTCTTTAAGTTTGTGTCTTTAAAACATTTTAAATTTTCTTGATTTTCTTCTTATGTTTAATCTTTGTTGTTTGATTGCTATTATTATATTGTTAATTCTGTTTTGTTGTTATTTTTAAATTAGTTTAAATCTTCATCTTCTTGATTTTCTAGTTAAGTTATATCTTTGTTTATATTCACTTCAATTTCTATTTCTTCAACTTAATTCAAAGATTTTTTTTGTTACTCAGGCGATGAAAACAAATTCTTTTATAATTAATTACAATAATAAGCTTATTATAAATCATAAGTATTCTATATAACATTAATTTTTTCTTATAAATCGTTTATGACATCATTTTCAAATATTTTATTTTCCTTTTATTATAATTTAATGTAATTTATTTCATATAAATATATATTACTTTTAGATAACTAATTGCTGAATTTTTCTCTTTTTCCGTAAAATCAAAAGTACTTAAGTATAAATACCAAACTTTTGGATTTTATTTTATTTTTCCATATCCATAATACATTAATCCTTATTATAACTTTATGTTAGATTTTTCAAATATATCAAGCAGTTCATTTCTAAAAAAACTTTTATCAAATTCATTTGACTTTTTTTAAATAAATATATATATATAAATTTATTTATATATATTTTAGAATATTCACAAATAAAAAATATTTTATTTTATAATGAAAATTTGTAAAAAAATGTATAATTAAAAAAAAATAAAAAAATTCGTACTTAAAAATTTAGAAAGAGCATTTTTATTCTTTATTCAAGTTATTCAATATGAAAATTATATTCAATTTATTTCACTCCACTATTTTAAAGGGAAATAGATTGTGCAGAATGAATTTATTTTTATGAACTTGATTTTCCTTCTTTTGTTTTTTAATTAGAAAACTTACGATTACTTAAACCATTATTAAGTTATGTAAAATATGGTTTAACCAAAGGACTAAAAATTTTACTAAATTTTTATATAAATTAAAATAAATATAAGTTTTACATTTTAGAATTAGATTAATATCTATTAAGTTGTGCTGAATTACGAGCAGAGCAAGAATCACATTTATTTTTCTTAGTTGGAGTATTAGTTTAAATTGAATAATTACGCAGACTTTGCTGATAATCTCTTTATTATATATAAAATATTTAAACATAAATAAATAATTAAATTAATATATATATATATATATATATATATAATATATATATATATATATATATATAAATATATATATATATATATATATTTATATATAAATTAACAATGTGCTTCTGCTTTAGAAATTACGAGATTTATGAGTTGAAGAAAAATGATTGTAAGACATATTATTATTAGTTGATTAAAATAAATATATATAAATATAATTAAAATAAAAAAATTTAATAAAAATAATATATAATATAAATATAAAAAAAAAATTTAATATCTATTTTTATTATAAATTAAATTATATAAAAAGAATTATAAATATTTTATAGAAAAAAAATTATTAAAAGTTTCTTTCTATTTAATTAAAAAATGTAATTTAATAAATATATTTATAATAATATATATATATATATTTAAAATTAAATAATTCAATTTAATATCATACATTAATCTAGTTACGTTTTATAAAAGCAAAATTTTAATTATCTTTTTCCTTGTTCTAATTGTCTTTATTATTATTATTATTATTATTATTATTATTATTATTATTATTATTATTATTATTATTATTATTATTATTTTATTTATTGTTTTCTATTTCATGCTTTCTATAACTAAATTAAGCTTTATTATAATCTAATCCAATACTATCTGCAATCCATTTATTTATACTCTTTATATTAGAATTTTTACTTTTTTATAAATCTTTTATCCATAATTATATAATATCAGCATCTTTTTTAATAAGTAGTACTATTCCATTTATAATTTCACTTTCTTCATAAGTTTCGCCTATAATTCCCATTAATAAATCTTCCCAAATTTTATTTACAAATCCTTTTTTTAATTTTAATGTTATTTTCCCACCTCCCTTATTTCCTTCATCTTCCCACATAGGTCTTATGTTTTGTTAGAATAAATATAGAGTTCCATATTGCAAATCTTATGGTTTTTTTAAATGAAGATAATATGTCCAAAAATCTTCTATTGTTTTTATTATTCCTATTTTTTCTAATAACTCTTCATAGTTTTTATCTGTTGTTAAATTATTCGGATTCATAAATCCTAAAACAAAATTTGTTTTCAATCTAAATGACTATTGCTATTATTGCTATTATTAATATTACTATTAATTTTATTAATACTATTTTTAGTTATTCATAGGATTATATGTTTATTTTTATTATTTTTCTTATTATGATTGGGATTAATCTTATTCATTTAATTTATTAGTTTTTTAATATTAATATTATTATCTTTTTTGGTCATCAAAATTATATGGCTTTTCAAATCTTTTTTATATTTCTTGATTTTATTAAGGTGCGTCCATTTGTTTCTATTTCTGATGTTATTTTTTTATATTTTGTTATTTAATTATTTAAACTAATTACTAGATAGTAATATATGTTTATATATATGTTATTTTTTAAACAAAAATAAATCAACAACAAAAAAATTAAGAAAAAGAATTAAATATATACTTTTTTTTTTATTCGAATTAAAAATTTTTTAACTTAAAATTGGAAAAAATAATATCTTAAAAATAAGTAATATTTAAAAATAAAATTATTAGATAGTAATATATGTTTATATATATTTTTTTCTATTTTTTTTTGTTATGATTTATTTATTAATATTTAATTATTTTAAATTATGAATTCATAAAAGGTTAGAGTTTAAATAATTTCAGCATTTAAATATTGTATTATTATAAATTAATTAAATTTTCATATAAAATAATAATAAAAATAAATATAAAGTATATTGTAAATTTATATTAATTAAAAAATAGTCATTAACTTAAAAGCATATATTATTTCAAAAAATTATAATTTAAAATGGATTAAATTATAATTCAATTAAATAATTTATCTCAAAATATATTATTTAAGCGATTCTCAAATATAAAAATATAAAAAATATCTATATAAACAATAATTATAAAATTAATATAATTAACTATTATATATAATATTTATTATAATTTAAAATTATTTTTTAAAAAATTTTTACTTTGTATTCATAACAAAAAATATTAATTAAATATTTTTTGTTTTTTTATATATCATTATGTATTTTTATATAATTATTAATTTAATTATTTTTTTAAATTTGATTTTGTATCAAAAAAAAAATTATTTTGGAAAATGAAAAATTTAAATAATATAATTTAAAATAAACATGGATAATTGTTTAAAAATATTAAACAAATAAATCTAAAATAATTAAAAAATTATAATTAAATAAAAATAAATATTGACATAAAATTAAAAGCTTTTATTTTGAGTTTATATAAACTAAAAATACAAATTTACAGGTACTGAAAAAAAATGGTTTTCAATGTTTTATATTAAAATTGTAATTAAACTTGTCAATAATATATAAATAAAAATAAATATTAAAACAAAATAAATATTCTAGAAAATAGAAAAGAATTTTATAAAAAAATACTGCCAATTTTTAATTTGTAAAAAACATATTAATAATTAGAATAAAATAATTAAAACTAAAAAAAATAATTTAAATTATTAATTAAAATTATAAAAAAATAAACTATAATAAATATACAAAAAATAATAGTATACAAACAAAAATACAAAAAGCATGTTTTTTAAAGATTTTACATTTTTTGAAGAAGGAAATATTAGTAATATTTCATAAAAATTATTATTTTGATAAAAAAAAAATTAAAATAAAGAAAAATCTAAGAATTAAAAATACTAGTAAAAAAAAAAGTTTAAATAAAATTAAAACAGGTCCAAATCTATAGATAATAATAGCTTATATGAAATATTAGAAATTTAAAAAAATGCAACGTAAGCCCAAATAAAATAAGCATTCATATAACATGCAAAAACCCACCATCCGGATAAAGGAGGTGATTCCGAAAAAGTAAAAAAAAAAAAAAAAAACGAATAATAATAAAGAAATCAAATATATAATGAAAAGTTTTAACAATATCAATAAGCATATGAAATATTATAAGACCCATAAAAAAAAGAAATATACGATAAATATGGAATGGAAGGATTAGAAAATGAAAAAAACAAGCCTTAAGGTATAAAATTAAATAATTTTTATTTATTAACTATTCACTAATTACCTATATATATAAAGATCTTTTTGATATTCTAACAGGAGGAAACACAAGAGGAAAACAAAGAAACAGAGGAATTTAAAAAATGCGAGGTGTTAAAATGTATCTAGAAGTATCATTAGAAGAATCTTATATAGGAAAAGTATTAAAAATGCCTTTCGAAAGATAAAAAAATTGCCATGTCTGCGATGGAAAAGGAGGTTCTGAAATAAAATAATGTTACACATGTAAAGGAAGAGGAATTCAGATAAAAACTATAAATATGGGGCCTATTATTTAATAATTTTAATAAGACTGTTAATCTTGTGGAGGAGAAGGGAAGATTATTAATGAAAAAAATAAATGTCAATCCTGTAAAGGAAATAAAATATATAATTAAAAGGTTATTTTAGACGTTCCTATAAATAAGGTACTTTTTTATTTATAAATAATGAGTAGATATATATTAAAGATATAAAAAAAAGGGAGCTTATGATGGTTAAGAAATAATTTTATATGGAGAAGGTGATGAAGCACCTGGTTATATGGCAGGAGATTTGCATTTAACTGTTAAAATGAAACACAATAATGTATTTCAAAGATAAGGGGCAGATCTTATCATGAAAAAAAAAATTAATCTTGCCGAATCTTTAACTGGATTTTCTTTTGTAATAAAAACTTTAGATAATAATGAAGTTATTATTTCTAATAATAAAAGCGAAGTTATATATGATGAAATGAAAAAAATCGTTAAAGGCTTAGGAATGCCTTATTTTGGAGATCATATGTCTTATGGAAATCTTATTATTATTTTTTAAGTAGAATTTCCGTAAAACGGTGCTTTATCTACTTATTAATTAAATAAATTATCTGAAGTATTCATTATATTTTATTTTATGTTTTATTTTATTTTTTATAGATCCTTCCAGGACCTACTAATAAATAGCCTAATATACCCAAAGATGATGTTCTAATACTAGAAGAATTCGATCCTCACACCACTAATCCTAATGAAGAAGGAGGAAAAAGTAACAATTTTATGTTTTATTTTAACTTATTTTTTTATATTTTAAAGAAGAATATGAAGAAGAAGAGGAAGAAGACGAATATTGTGATTACGATGATTAGGATAATAGACCATAATGTGCTTAATAATGAAGAATATAATTATTTTTTAATTTAAATTATATTCAATAATTAAAAATATGACTGAACATATTAATATTTTTATTTTTAAATTTGTTAATAAATTTAATACATTTATTTAAAATATACATTAAAAAGGTATTACTTTATTTATGTATATATTTGTTTTTTCGCATATAAATTCGAAAAAAAAAAATATATATATATATATAATATTATTGTCAAATAGATTTATATTATTTTAGTTTTTAAAAATTAAAATTAATATTTTATTGATATATATAACTAATTAATAAAGTAGTTTTTAAATATTTTTATTTAACAATATTAAAGAATAAATTGTATATTTATTATTAAAGAGATTAATTTCACAATAATTATTAAATAAAATAAAATTATTAAACTTTTGTACATATAAATTTTTTACATTTTAATATTTTATTATATAAAAAATAAAATAATATATGAAATTTCTTAATAATTACATTTTTTTTTTGAATTTATTCATTTTCAATAAAAAAAATATCTAAATTTACTTAATATAAAAAATATAATTGTTTTTATTAAAAATAAAGATGTTTACATAAAGACTTTATAAATTCAAAAAATTGATAAATAAATAATATTTTCGCTTTTCATCTTTGAATTTCAATAAATAATATGATGTAATAGTTATTGGTGGAGGCCATGCAGGTTGTGAAGCAGCTCATGGTAAATGAAAAAAATAAAAAAATAAAATAAAAAAAAAAAAGCATCATCTAAAATTGGAGCAAAAACCCTTTTATTAACATAAAAAAAGGACACAATAGGAGAAATGAGTTGCAACGTTTTTTTTTTATTATAATTAAAAATATTTAATAGAATAAATTTTTATAAAAAGCCTTCTATGGGGGGAATAGGTAAAGGAACACTAATAAGAGAAGTAGATGCATTAGGAGGGATAATAGGAAAAATAAGTGATTTATCAGGTATTTAATTTAAGGTTTTGAACTCAAGTAAAGGAGTAGCTGTATAAGGTCCAAGAGCATAAATAGACCGAGAAATATATAAAAGAAATATGCAAAATTATTTATTTAACCATACATCTAATTTAGATATATTAGAAGCAAGGTAAAATTCCAAAAAAAATAAATCAAAAAAATAAAAAAAGTTGCGAAAACTTAATAATAGATGAAAATGAAAATAAAATAAAGGGAATAATAACTTAAAATAATGAAGAAATTCAATGCTAAAAAGTAATAATTACAACTGGAACATTTCTTAGAGCTTATTGCTATATTGGAAATATAAAATATCCAGCAGGCAGACATTTAAGAAATTCAGAAAAAGTAGAACCCCCATCAATAGGTTTAGCGTATACTCTCGAAAAATACAAATTTGATATCAATAGATATACAACAGGTACACCTGCAAGAATAGATAAATCGACGATAAATTTCGAAGGATTAAAAACACAAGAAAGTGATTAAAAAATAACTCCTTTTAGTTTTATAAATTAATTTAATTAGCCATTTAAACCATTAAATCCTTTAAGTAATAAATCATAAACTATAATATCCTTATAAATATTTTAAATAATAAGTAAGATGTTATATGACGGAAACAAATGATATAACACATGAAATAATAAATAAAAATAGACATTTGTTGCCCACTTTTTAAGGAAATAACGGAAAAGGATAAGGACCAAGATACTGTCCTGCAATCGAAAAGAAGGTTGACCGTTTTCCTTAAAAAAAAAGCCATTAAGTTTGGTTAGAACCAGAAGGAATTGAAAATAATGTAGTTTATCCAAATGGTTTAAATACTGCTTTTCCAGAAGACATTTAAGTAGAAATTTTAAGGTCAATAAAAGGTTTGGAAAAATGTAAAATCATTAGACCTGGTTATGCAGTTGAATATGATTTTGTAAATCCTTAAGAGCTTAAAAAAACTCTTGAAACTAAAAAGATTTCAGGATTATATTTTGCAGGATAAATTAATGGAACTACAGGATATGAAGAAGCTGCTTGTTAAGGAATTATTGCAGGTATTAATGCTGCGAGATCATTTTTGAGAAAAGAAGAGCTTATTCTTGGAAGAGAAGAGGCTTTTATTGGAGTTTTAATTGATGATTTGATTAGTTTAGGAGTTACGGAACCTTACAGAATGTTCACTTCAAGGTCAGAGTTTAGGATTAGTTTAAGGGCAGAAAATGCAGATTTTCGACTTAGTGATTATGCTATAAAATTAGGAATGTTAACCAAAGAATAGGAAGAAATTTTTGAAAAAAAGAAAGAAATGAAGAAATAAAGTAAAGTCTTTTTAGAATCGTTTATTTTAAAAGGACATTAATGGTAAAAAAATTTAAATATAAAAATTAATCAAGGAAAATTATCAGCGGCGGATATATTAGTAAAATATGAAGTAAAAATCGATGATATATAAAATGCTTTTTTTTAATAATTTAAAGTACCAGATTAAATTAAAAATCATTTAGAAGCTGAATATAAATATAAATTCTGTTTAGACAAATAAGCTTAAGTATTTTTTCTCTTTTCTTTTCTGAAAATTAAATTAATTATTATATATTACTAATAGGAAATATTTAATTTAAAATAAAACGAAATCGATATTTCAAATATTGATTATAAAAATATTAAATTCGCAGCAACTTAAGAAGAAATTGAACTTTTGAAAAAATTCAAGCCCAATACTATATATGCTGCAAGTAGAATACCTGGAATGAGATCTTCTACGTTAACTTTTTTATATTATTAGGCTAAAAAACATTATTTATAAGACATTATTAATTCTTGAAAAAATTAGAATTTATTTATAAAATTTTTATTTTTTTGTATTTATAATTATTATTTTTCGATATTATTAAATAAATATTTTTATATATAAATCAAAAAGAATCATTGTTTTTATATTATTTAATATTTTTGTGTATATAATTACAATATTTAAAAATATTTAAACTAAATAGGTAAATAAAATAATTAGAATCAAAGATAAATAAAAAGAATTATAATTTAAATAATAATAATTAAGTAATAAGGATTATAAATTAATATAAATACTTTAGAAAAATAAAAAAAATTATAATATTTATTATTAATGACAAATAAATAAAATTATTTCATATTTTGAAATATCTAAAAATATTAAATTTAAGAAAATATATATATAAAATGATAAATATAGATCGAATAAATATATTTATACATAAAAAAAATTATTATTTGATTTAATGAACTTGTAATTTTTTTATAAGAAATTATTTTAAAATAAAAAAAAAATATTTAAATTTAAAAAATACAATATTTTTATTTATTAATTGCATTGTAAGATTGTGAATTAAGTTATAAATATATAAATATTAGATTAATATAAATATATATATATATATATATATATATATTTATATATAAATTTATATTTCTAATATTTTATTTAATATAATTTAAATAAATATTTTTTTAATTTTATTTTTATATGTATTTACAACTATAAAAATTTATAATAATTTTTTAATTATAATTATATTTACATTATATATTTTAGTTTGTTTATTTTGATTATTTATCTTATTATTAATTTTTTATTTTTTTATACTTTAAAAGTATATATTTATCGAGAACATAATTTTCTTCACTTTAAGTTAATATAATTTTAAAATATTTTTAGACACTTATAAATATATTATTATATAGTTTATTAAATTAATATTTAAAAATAGTATTTAAAATTATTATTAAATTTAATTTTAATAATAAATTTAATTTAATTTTTAATTTTAATTTAATTTTTATAATATATATTTCTTTTTTTTATTTTAATGTTTATATTATTATATCTTCTATTTAATTTTTTTTAGTTAATAAAGAAACTAAAGAGTTTATCAAAAATTTTTTCAAAGAAACTAAAATTTTTTTGCGGCGTCTAAATATTTTTGCTTATTTATATTAAACAGATTTTCTGAAATTCATTTTTTTAAATAACTGCTTTAAATGTATATAATAAAAAGTTTGAATTAAAATTAATATTTAAAAGAATTTCAATTTCTAGTTTATTTTTATAAAATTTGGTCTACTTTAAATAAAATAATAACCGGCTTTTAAAAATAACCTAAAATTTTAATAATTGAGATTACTTTATCATTTTAAATCTGCTTTTAATTTAATGTGTCTAAAGCCTACTTTTTAAGCTTACCCACCCTAATAAAATTATTTAATTTTTACGAATAATTTTTAGTTTTTTTATTTTCATATTTATTCTTTTAGTTATAATATCATTTTTGTCGAAGAAATGTTTATTTTTGTATTTTACAAGCTTTTTTATTATTTTAATAAAATGATTATATTAAATAAATAATTTAGAAGTATATATTGTTTTTTTTTATTTTTAAATAATAACTTTTTTATTAATTCTTATCATATTTATATTTTTCTGATTTTTTTTAAAAAAAAATCTTTCTTATTTTATTCACTTAAATTTTAAAAAATATTAAGTTATTTTTATATTTCTTTTGACTTAATTATATTTTTATTTTTTTTTATTGATATTAAATTTGTTATTTTTATTATTTTCATTTATAAAAATATATTATATAAAATAACTATTATAATATTTAATAATTTAATTAATAAAAGATATATAGATATAAATTAAATTATAAAACTAAATTTACTTAGTTAAAACCATTTTTTCGACATAATAAATTTAGTCTATAAAACGCCTTCATTTTATTCGACCTGTTGTGATATATGTGATACAAACAATTTTTTTTAAAAAAAAATAGAAAAAGTAGAGCCTAAACTAAACCTTTAAAAAACCAAGGGTTGATAATTTTTTTTATATAATGGCAATTTAAAATGAATGTAGAGAGTCTTTCTTTTTATACAGAAAAAAATAAGATCATTGATTGGAGACCTTAAGAACAAAAGTCAATATACAGAATATATTATAAAATTAAATATTCTTATATATAAGTTCTAAAAATATAACTTAATTAATTAAAAGTATTTAAGTCTTATAAATAGAAAGGAATTTTTAAAAATATTATAAGAATAATAAATAACTTTAAATAAAAAAGAAAATATTAGATTAAAATTAAAAAAATAAACTAAAATATTATACATAACTATCTGAAAAAAATAAATAATGAAAAGTTAAAAAAACTTATAGAAACAATAAATATTATACGGTTAATATAATATTAAATATAATATATATACATGTTTAATGTAAAAATAATATTAATTTGGTTATTATATATCCATAAAAATATAAAATTAATAAATTTAAATATTTATTTATTTTAAACTATAAAAATTTATTCATGACATTTTTTTTTGTTAAAAAAAAAAATTAATTCGATATCACTCCCCTATTAAAAAATACTTAATTTTAAACATTATTACGTATTTAACACTCCTATAAGGTGAAAATATACTAATTTATTATCAAACAATATTATGAATTTAATCATATTTAGATCATTAAATTAAACTAATATAAAAATATTATTTATAATTTCATTTATATAAAATATACTATTGTACTTAATTTAAATAAATAAAATTATATTTAATAAAATTAACATAATATAAATAAATTATAAAAATAAATATTTTTAATTATTATTAATCAATACAAAATATATAATATAAATATATTTTTATCTAAAATATTATAAGAAAGATTTTTAATGTATATAAATCAATTTAAACAATATGTTTATCAATAATTTTTATTGAATACATTATTAAAAATATATGTAATTTCAACTTATATTTAATTTAATGATAAATATAAAATTATTTTTAAAAATTATTAAAATTTTTTGATATTAAAGCCAGTTTTATTACATTTACAAATAAAAAATTATTTAATATTAATTTTTGAAAATAAAGTGTCATTAAATATATAAAATTAATTAAATAATACTGTTTTAAACCTTTATAATACTATTCTTTAAAAAAATTTTAGATTATTATCCAGAAAATCAATTAAATATAATTTTTTATTAAAATTATATTATTATAAATCTAATATTTTAAATAATTTTTGTTCGATATTTACACTATATTAAAAAATTAAATATTTTTGTATTTTAGATAATTTATTTTATATAAAATTATAATTTTATTATATATAATTTAATTTATTTGTCTAAAATGTACATCAAAAATAAATACATATAAAAATGAAAAAATTAAACAAATAATAACTAATTTAGTTTTTCAAGATAATTAATTTTTAATATAAATAAAAATTATTTTATTAATTAAAGTAATCATTTTTATTATTCAATCTTAAAATTTATTTATTTTATTTAATTTAGATTTAGTATTTAATAAATATCCTTTTTAAATTACTTTAAATACATTTTCTTTTTCCTAAAATAAACGAAAAATTATGAATTGAATAATAATAATAAAAAAAAATTACTTGATTTATTATATCTGTAGCTTATTAATACATTTTTTTTATAATTGGGAAAACTGCATTTTAATAGTTTAAATTTTCTTCATTCCCATTTAAATTTTTGATTTGTTTAAAATTTAATTTTTCATTATATTATTTTTAATTTCTTATTTAAAATTATTATAAATTATCTTTTTATTTCAATTAAAGTTCGTTATTCTTTAATTTGCATAAATTTTTATTTTCAAGAAGATTTTATGATGAAATTTCATTTACACTATTCGAATTTCTTCTATATGCTAATTATTTTTGAATAATTTTTATATTTTGTACATGTTTTATGTTACTATTTTTTATTAAATTAATTTTATCTTATTTTTTAGAAGAATTTTATAATTATTAAAATCCAAAAATACAATTATTTTTACTTTTTTAGTTTTATTAAAGTGAGTTTTATATTTTATTTGTATAATAATTGCTTTAGTTATTTTTTAATTTAAAATATAATATTTTCTAGGATTTAATTAGTTAGATTAATAAGCTATTTTATCATAAAGTTCTTAAAATTAAATACTTTTTCTTTATTATTCTTTCTAATTGTAATTTAATTATTCATTTGCTTCAGATTTTGTTCTTTCATTTTTTTATTATTTATATCCTTATTTTATTTTTAATAAGTTAATAAACATAATTGCTTTCTAAACCTTTTTTTTATTTTAATAGTTATTTTTATTAAATAAAATAAACGAATAATTATATATATATATATATAAATAAATTAATCATACTTTAATAAAATTCTATTATTTCTCAAAATATTATTAAAAATATTACATCTTTTCATTAAATGTTAAAGGAACTTAATCATCTAATTTTCTAGTTATAAAAGGGTGCTAAAGTGCTTAAAACGCAGAATATCTTTCAATTGGATTTAACAATGTTAGCTTTTGTATTAAATTTTTTGCTAAAATTGAAAAATGTACTGGAAAATTCCACTCTGGATTTTAAAGCTTTTCTTTAAAGATTTCGGTTGTATCTACATTCTTTATATAAAAAGGGTGATTTCCATTATCTAATAGATTATAAATTATAATAGCACAACTCCATAAATCAATTTACTATATATTTGTATTTTATAAAAATATGTATATTAATAATACTTTAGAATATGCACGACGATGAGCAAATACTTCAGGTGCCATATATAATAGAGTCCCACAAATTTAAGTTAAGCCATCAGTTGTCCATAAAGAAAAAACAGAACTTAAACCAAAATCTGCAATTTTAACTGAAGATAAATTATTTATATTGTCAATCAAAATATTTTCTATATTATATGTCATATTTTTTTTCTTATAAAATTTAATATATATAATATACCTGGCTTTAAATCTTTATGAACTATATTTTTTTAATGAATATAAACTAATCCTTACATTATACTTTTCATTATTTATGCAATATCAGATTCTTCGAATTTTATATTATTGTTTTTTCTATATTAAATTAATTGTGCTAAAGAACCTCCTTTTATTAATTCCATTGATATTAATATTCTTTTTTTAGTTTCTCTAACGTTTTTGAATTTTACTATATTTGGATGGTTTAATTATTATAAAATATTTGCTTCTTGTTATATTTTTAACTTGAAATCTTAATCAGTTTATTTTTTTATTATTACCTATTTTTTTTTTATATTTTTATAAATATTTTTATTATTTCCTTTTTTTTCTTTTACTTTAACAGCTAATAGCTCTTTTGTTTATATATCTATTGCTTCTATTACTTTTCCGAATGCACCTTAGCCAACTTCTTTTATGGCTATAAAAAATTAAGAAAAATTATTCTCTTCATCATCTCCTGAATTTAAGTAATTTATTAAATTCATTTTTTTTTTTACTAATATATGTTTATTTATAGTTAATTTAAATTATGTTTTTTTAAGAAAAAAAATAATTAACATTAATAATTTATAGTTTCTATATATATTTGAAAAATTAAATATATAACTTTATTTAAAACTGAATATTATTGAAAAAAAAAAAATATTATATGTTAGTATAGAAAAATACAAAATAAAACATTAATGATTATCTATTTTTATAATTAAAAAAGTAAATATGAAATATAAAATTATATTATAAATACTAATAAAATTAATAAATTAATGAAAAAAAAAAAAAAAAAAAAATTAATTTTTTCTATTTTGAAAAAATAATAATTTAATATATTTAAAATAAATATTAAAAAATATATAAAATAACATTTATATAATATATGAAGCTATAAAATAATTAAAAAAATTAATAATTTATATATAAAAAATTTTTATAATATTTCTAAAATAATTATTTATTATTTTAAACAAAATATAATAATAACATATTTATAATTATAAAATAATTAATATTTTAATTACTAATTTTTTAAAATCATTAAGTTTTATACATTTCTTATAGATAATTTTAATAAAAGTTGAAATTAAAAAAAAGAAAAAATGGGTAAAACAAAAATAACGAAAAAGTTTGCATAAGTCAAACGTTTAATAAACAGTAAAGATGATAGATTGTAATATATATAACAAAAAATATATATAAATATAAATAAAAACAGAAAAACCCAAAAAGAAAAGGAAAAAGAAATATAAAAAAAATTAAAATATAAAAATCCAGATTAAATTCAATCAAGAGAAATGTAAATTATTTTTTATTAATAAAATTTAATTTTTTATAAGTGAATCAGTACCAACCCATTTATTCTTCAAACATAATACCTCTTTAGGACCTCCTTATAGAATTTTATTAGATACAAATTTTGTTAATTTTTCAATTTAAAATAAATTAGATATTTTCAAAGCCTCAATGGATTGTCTATTGGGAAAATGTATAAAAATATCAATATTCATTAAATGGTTTTTATTTTTTATTAAAAGGTATCCCTTATGTAACTGATTGTGTAATAGCAGAATTAGAAAAATTAGGTCATAGATATAGATTAGCATTAAAGTAAAAAATTAAATAATAATAATATTAAAAATAAATAAAGGCTTATGAAAGATCCTAGATTTGAAAAACTAAAATGTGATCACTAAGGGACATACGCAGATGATTGTTTAGTTAATAGAGTTAAATAAGTAATTCAAATTATTTTGATTTTATTTTTATATATTTATTCGTTTTTAGCAAAGAATATATATTGTGGCGACTTGTGATAAAGACTTAAGAAGAAGAATTAGAAAAACACCAGGTGTACCTATTATGTTTATATAGTCTCATAAATATAATATTGAAAGAATGGCAGAAGCTTATGGAGCAGCAAAATGATTTTTTAAAAATTTGCTCATTTATATGTATTTATTTTGTAAAAAAAAAAAAAAAAAAAAGTAAAATATTGATATAAATATTATTATTATTTTTTTTAAAACTAAAATATTAATTTTAGTTTCTTTATATATTTTTTAATATAGGTTTTTAAAATCTTTAAATTTATATTATAAATTATTAAATGGAATTTTTACTAAAATATATATATTTTTTTTTGTTAAAATGCCATTTAAATTTAAAATTGTAAAGAGAAAATTAAATATAAAACTCCTATCTTTATATTTAAAAATAGATTTTTAATCAACATTTCTATTATATTTTAAAAGCAGTTAATTTTAAATCTATAATTATTTTAATTTCTTTAACTTTTTCTTTTTTTTTATATTTATTATATATTATATATAATTTTATTATGTTGCATTTAAGAAATTATAAAAAGCAATAATTAATATACTTAGAAATAATAAAAATAATTAATATTTTTATTCACAAAAAAAAAAAAAAAAAAAGTAAAATAAAATAAAATACAATATAATATAATATAATTAAGTATTATAATAAAAAAGTTCAAATACCTATATAATATAATATTTTAAAAATGGAGTTTTTAAATAATAAGAATAAA
>NW_004086819.1:0-12861 GCF_000220395.1 Ichthyophthirius multifiliis
TTAAAGTAAAAAATTAAATAATAATAATATTAAAAATAAATAAAGGCTTATGAAAGATCCTAGATTTGAAAAACTAAAATGTGATCACTAAGGGACATACGCAGATGATTGTTTAGTTAATAGAGTTAAATAAGTAATTCAAATTATTTTGATTTTATTTTTATATATTTATTCGTTTTTAGCAAAGAATATATATTGTGGCGACTTGTGATAAAGACTTAAGAAGAAGAATTAGAAAAACACCAGGTGTACCTATTATGTTTATATAGTCTCATAAATATAATATTGAAAGAATGGCAGAAGCTTATGGAGCAGCAAAATGATTTTTTAAAAATTTGCTCATTTATATGTATTTATTTTGTAAAAAAAAAAAAAAAAAAAAGTAAAATATTGATATAAATATTATTATTATTTTTTTTAAAACTAAAATATTAATTTTAGTTTCTTTATATATTTTTTAATATAGGTTTTTAAAATCTTTAAATTTATATTATAAATTATTAAATGGAATTTTTACTAAAATATATATATTTTTTTTTGTTAAAATGCCATTTAAATTTAAAATTGTAAAGAGAAAATTAAATATAAAACTCCTATCTTTATATTTAAAAATAGATTTTTAATCAACATTTCTATTATATTTTAAAAGCAGTTAATTTTAAATCTATAATTATTTTAATTTCATCAGAATTTATTAGAATTTAATTTCGTATAATACAATATTATATATAATTTTATTATGTTGCATTTAAGAAATTATAAAAAGCAATAATTAATATACTTAGAAATAATAAAAATAATTAATATTTTTATTCACAAAAAAAAAAAAAAAGTAAAATAAAATAAAATACAATATAATATAATATAATTAAGTATTATAATAAAAAAGTTCAAATACCTATATAATATAATATTTTAAAAATGGAGTTTTTAAATAATAAGAATAAAGAAAATATATTAAAACTTTAATCAAATTAAGATTTTAATTTTGATTTCGATAATCAATATCCATCATATTTAATATAATAAAATAAATACTAAATATCTTACTATAATTTAATACAAGATTAATTATAATTAATATATCCTAGTTTAATATAAAATAAATCATATTTTTCTTAAGATTTTTAAGATTAAAGTATTTAGTAGTTAACAAAAGAATCATTTTAAAGTGAATGTGAAAACGAAACGCCAGGATTTACATCACATCCTTTATCGCCACTATCAAAAGTAAAAAAAATATATATGTATATAATATTTATTATGCATATTTATATTTAGTTTTTTTATATATAATCAATAATTTTTCTTTCTTTATTTTTATAGTTTACAAATACAACCCGAAAAAATGTTGACAATAAAAGCAATAATGCTTTTATTTTTGAATATCCTCCTATAAATTAAAATATATTATAGAAAAAATTCTTAAACGATAATTAGACTAATACTCCGAGAGAAATAACTATATAAAATGCTAAATTTAATAATTTTGTTAAAAAAAACTTGAATAATCAATAATATTTAAAAAATTCATAAACGTATAATATATATATATATTAATATTTTTATAATAATTTTGTTATTTTTTTATTAAAAACAAAAGTACAATTGCTAGTACTACTCCTTTATGTCAAAAAAGTATTAAAAATTGTAATAATAATATTTGTTCCTTTAGTTATACAAACAATGATGCAGATAACGAAGAAGAAGAGTTTTTTTTTTTTTTTTAAATAAAAATATAAATAGTTTTTTTTTAAACAAAAAAAAAAAAAAATTTAAAAAACAAAGATAAATATCTTAAATTAATTCTTCTTATTAATATAATCAATCTCTACTTTCAAAATCATAGTCTAATTTAACGAAACAGACAACTGTTAGAACTCAATAAAAATATAGCTATCAAAATAGTAATTGTACACAATATAAAATGTATAATTTATAATTTTTAAAAAAATATTCTATAAGATAAATATAAAAAGATATTACATTAATTATAGCGATTACTATAAATTATCGATAAAATTGATACTGTAAATGATTAAATCTTTAACTAATAAAATATTGAAAAAATACAAGTAATATATAAAATAATAATGTATATATTATTATATAAAATAGATAATAAATAAATAATATATATATATAATATTAATTTTTATTATAATTATAATACTTATATTTATATGTATTTATTTTTTACAATATATAAAATAGGACTGTTTATAAGTTATTCGATTATGTTTTACAAATAATCAATGTTTTTCCTAATATCCTTTACTTAAAAATTCACTTCACATAATTTAATTTTAACTGAAACAACAGAAATTGAATGTAATTATTTATACCTTAAATGAATATATATTTATTTATTATTAAAACAATAGATGCTTTCAAAAGTAAAGAAAAAAGACATAAAATTCGAAAGCACTTATCAAAAAGCTTTTTAAAATATTGATGATACCTATTAATTTTCAATAAATAATTTATAATAAGAAGATGAACTTTAATTTTCATTTTAAAATTTAATTATTTTATCAAAAAAAATGGCTTTACCATAAAATCTAATTTTTTTAAAGGAATATATAAATAATATTATAAAAATAATGAATTGTTTATAAAAAGTTTAAGTAAAGATTAAATAAAATAAGACTAATAATCTTGATGAGTCTACAATATCAAATTAAATAATCTAATAAGAATTTTAGGATAATTTATTTAATAAACTACTTGATCAAATGCCAAACGTTCAATAGTAAAATAATTAACAATTTTTTTTCGAAGAATAGATTTAATAATAATATGATAATTTAGATGATTAAAATAATAAAAACGACGAGTTTAAAGATTTATTAAATAAAAATAACTATTAGAACTTGTCTTTTAATTAAATTTATTGAAATAATTTATGAATAATTATTAAAAGTTTTTTCATATTTTATTTCTTGAACAATTTAAAGATATTAAAATTTTATATCTTGAGCAAATATCTTTATAATTCATATATAATATAAAAATTTATTATCAAGTTTAGTATTATATATTGATTAAGATTTTTATTTGAATTATTTTATTTTTAATTAAATAATTATTAATTTATAATATTTAAGACAATTTTATAATTTAACTCTCTTATATTTTTTTTTTTTTAAAAAAGAAATATTATAAAAATATAAAGATATAAAATTTAATAATACCTAATAAATTTTTTATTAAAAGAAATTATTAGATATAAAATAATTTATAATTATAAATACATATGAAAATAAATAAAATTATTAATTCTTTATTGTTTACTATTTTATTATTTCATATACATTGTATTATTTTGTTCAATATTTTTATTAATTTATAGTTTAAATTCAAAAATATTTTTAATAATATTATTTTATTAATATTAATTATTATTTATAATTTTTAAAATGCAAATAATATAATTCTTAAAAGTTAAAAAAATCTTTTAAATTTAATTCGAACTATATGTAAAAATAATAAATTTATTTTTTAATCAATTTAAAAAAACCTATTTAAAAAAACTTTAATTTACGAAATATTAGTTAATATTTTAAAAATATTATTCAAAAAAAAAAAAAAAATTCTATTTAAAAATATTAATATAAATATAAAAAATTTTATAATAAAATGTAAACAAATACAATAGATGATAATAAATAAAATTTTTTAGTCTGTGTAAGAATTCGTCCTTTAAATTAAAAAGAAGAACAGTATTAAATACAAAAAAAATAATAAAGCCTAGTAAAAGTGCATGAAAATACAGTAAATAAAAAATAAAAAACAAAAAAATGTATCAAAAAAAAAAAAGATATATTTAATAGATCCATAAGATATAAACTAAAGAGAGTAGTAAAATTCATAATAAACAATAATTCAAAATCAAAAAAAATATGAAAAATAATTTATATTTGACCACGTATTTAACGAAAATACAACAACAGACTAATTATTTAGGACAGGAATATATCATGCAGTAGACCATACATTAAATGGTTATAATTCAACAATATTTGCTTATGGAATGACTGGAGCAGGAAAATCATTTACAACATTCGGAAATTTATATAATTAAACTAATAGTTAAGAAGGTATATGTATATTATTATTACGCCATTTGATATAAGGTGGTAAGCAAACAAATACAACATTTAAATTCAGTTATTTGGAAATATATAATGAATAAATAAGAGATTTAATGTGTTCTAAAAGTGAAAATTTAATGGTTATTGAAGATCCTTGCAAAGGAGTTTTTGTTCCAGATTTAACTGAATATTAACTTGAAACTGAAAACGAAGTTAAATCTTTTATTTTATAAGGAAACACAAGAAGGGTAATGGCTTCTACTGCAGCTAATTAATTCTCATCTAGGTAAATTATATATATATATATTTATTATTATTTAAATGATATAAAATAAAAAATATAAAGATCACACGCTATTATATAAATAAATACATTAAGAAGTGACAATGTAAATTAAATTTCTTCTAAGTTATGTATTGTAGATCTTGCAGGATCAGAGAGGGCTGCAGCATCTGAGAATCGAGGAGTAAGGCAAACTGAAGGAGCGAATATAAATAAAAGTTTACTTGCATTAGGAAATTGTATAAACTTATTATCTGATAGTAATAAAAAAGGTAGTTTCGTGCCTTATAGAGATTCTAAATTAACAAGATTATTAAAAGACTCTTTGGGAGGAAATACAAAAAGTATTATGATTGCATGCATAAGTGGAAGCTTAATGTGTTATGATGAAACAGCAAATACTCTAAAATATGCAAGCAGGGCAAGAAATATAAAGAAGTCAGTAAAAAGAAACGAGGAAGAAAAAATTGAATAAGGAGTATGGGAATATAAAAACATAATATAAGAATTAAGATTGGAAATAAAAAATTTAAAAGATTAATTGGCCGTTAAAAATAATGAAAATTTATAATTAATAAATTAACAGAAAATTATTAATTAATTTAATTCTAATAATAGTTTGTACTGTGGCGATAATATATAAGAAAAAGGTAGCTTATTAGATGATATTTCATAAAAGATATTCGAAAATTTAGAAGAAAATTGGGAAATTAAAATGTCTATTAATGAAATACTAGAACTTAATAAAATTTCCGAAGATTTCATTTAAGAAATGAAAGAAAAAATAAATCCAATTATGGATCAAGAAAGTATTGGCGAAATACATAAAGAAATATTAAAAAGGGAATAAATTATTATAAGTAATTAAGAGGTTTTATAAGAATTAAATTCGAAATTGATAAAAAATCAAGAATAAAAAAAAGAATTGTAATAGAAAATGCTTGGAATTACAAATTCTTTCAACCATTATTAGTCTTAATAGTAATTTGAGGAAAAGATTTCAGATAATAAGAGTTTTAAGGATTTATAGATTTAATAAATGACAAAAAAAATGGAATAAATGTAAGAAGAACTGAACTAAAAAACAAAACAACTTTAAGATAATTAAGAAATAATAAATAATTTAGTAAAATTTATTTTTTATTAATGAAAAAAAAAAAAAAAAACAAAAAAAAACAAAAGAAAACGAAAGAAGCAAATTAAGATATTATACGAAAAAAAATAACTCCGAAAATACAAAAAGAAATAATTAGCGAAAGATCAACAAACAGAAGTAATAATTTGTAAGAAAAATTGCAAATAAAAAATAGATCTTAATAATTTTAGTAAAATAAAAAGAATATAAATGAAACTTAATATTTGATAGTCTATAAGTAAAAATAGAAAATGTAAATTAGTAAGCCTTAATCTAGCAAAAACTAAAAAGTTAATTCCGTTTCCTAAATTTTAATGGATAAATAATAAGATTTTGGATAAAAAGAAATTATTTAGAATAAAAAAATACATAATTAAATATTGAAGATATATCTTAAATTTCGAATACTAGTGAAGATTAATTTAATATTTAATAAAGATAAAAAGGAAATAGAAGTGTTTCATGTCTAAATGGGAAAGAGTTCGAGTTAAATTCGTATGTAAATGTAAGGAAAAAAATTAGAGAATTTAAAGTAAAATTAGGAAGTATTTTTGAAAATCAAAATAAATTTACAAAAGATGAAGTCGCCTATTTTTTAAAGGATTTCAAAAATTAAAATATACTATTAGTTAATTTAAATGAAGATGAAAGAAATCAGATAAAAACTCTCGAAAAATACTCAGAAATAAACTTATAATAAAATAACAAAAGAAACAATAATAATTAAATTCCTTAGAATAATTTTAAAGTTGTTTAGTAATAATAAAATAACAATAAAAAATAAAATTTAAACTTTCTTTAAAGAGGTATTTTATCATAATTAAATTCTCATTATGCCGAGAATATTTCGTTATATTAAAAAAAATATTCATTAAATTAAAAAATGTAATAACATAATAAAAAAAATAATTCATTTTATTGTAATTGATTATAAGTTTTATATATATATTTATAAATAATTAAATTATTTTTTTTATAAAATAAGTTATAGATATTTAGTTTTTTTAATTTAAAAATAAAATAATATAAATAATTTTTAAATTAATGTATAAATAGATATTTAAATTATTGATATTTTTTACTTAAATAGCAATTTTTATATTCCTTTTAAAAAATAAAAAAAATTCTTTGGATATGTATATTCTTATTATAATCAAATATATATATATTTATATATATATATATATCTATTTAAATTTATATTTTTGATTATATTTAAAAGAGAGAAAAATAAATAAAATAAAATAAATTTTGTAATAAATATATCAAGATTTATTTTTAAATTATCATATATTAAATAATTATAATTAAAAAAAAATATATATATATATATATATTTATATAAAAAAATGTATCTTTCAAATGATTCTATGGCTTCAAAAACAAGATCTAGGACTTTAGTTAAAAAAAGATCTTCTTTTTGTCCCATATACAAAAGTTCTTCAATATTGAATTATGATTATAATGTTCAAAATTTTAAAATATATGAATACTTACCTCAATTAAATGATTTTATACCGTTTTTAGAACAAATATAGAATAAATTTATAAGTTAACTCACTTAGATTTTCAAAATGGAGCATTCTCTTGAAAACTATTCTAGAAATTATGAATAACTAGGTCTTTCTAAAAACTAATAAGGATAATATTTTTTGAATTATTATGCTCCTACAGCTCAATAAGTATTTTTAACAAGTGATTAAATTAATTAACAATTAAATTTATAAAAATAAGATAATGGGATATGGAATTTGGCATATAACAATGGTAAATAAAAAAAAAAACATATAAATTTCTTTAATAATTATTTTATTATAAAATAATAGAAATATAATTTTCAAATAATGCTTAATTAACTCTTTTTGTTTAATAACATAACGAATAAGAACCAAAATAAGTACTTTAATTTTCCACAAAGTAATTATCATAAGCAATTCCAAACGTAGAGTTATATATTGAAGAACAATTTTAATTTAAAAATAATAATCCACATAAACCTCGTGTATTTAAACCTTATTAAGTCGATTTATAAAAATAGACATCTAAAACATTCACAAAAGCAAATTTAGAGGAAATAAAGTAAGTTGGATATAATACTTTGTATTTATAAAACGTTCAAAATTCTAAAAATAATAAACTTTCTCATCCTCTTTTGATAAACTAAAATTTTGGAAATGCTAAAGAATTAAAATAATTGATAGATTATGCTCATGAACTAAACATTTATGTTATAATGGATATTTTATAAACTGAGAGTGAATAAAATAGTGAATTATTGAAGTATTTTTGTAAAGAAAATGATTCTCTTTTTGATTTTAATAATTTCGAAACATAAAGAATGTTAATTGGAAGTTTAGGACACTTTATTTATGAATTCAAGTTCGATGGCTTTGTATTTTCTGATATAGAAAAAATAATATATAAAAATAGTTAAGAAATAAAAATTAATTCTTTCGAAGATTTTTTTAATGAGAATAATATTAATATTGATGGAATCATATATCTTATGATTGCGAATGAAACAATTCATAAAATAAACTCGAATTCTTGTACATTTTTTACCGAAAAGACTAATTTCCCTACTTTGGGAACTTTATTAGATGATGGGGGTGTTGGTTTTGATTATAGAATAAACATTAATTTAGAATGTAATAGTATTGTTGATATTATATAAACTTATTCTATTTAAAATAAATATCCACATGAAAATTTACTTTAGAAAATCATCTTTTAAAATTAAGATCCGAAAATTTAAAAAATTGCTAAAATGCTAGTTATTTCTTATGCATAATAAGTATTTTTTTTAAAAAAAAATAATATATATTATTATTTAATTTTATTATATATTTTTTTATTTAAAACAAAAAAAAGTCATACTTTTATAATGATAATACTAATTTGTTAAGTAACTATGATAAATAATTACTTTAATTTGAAGAAAAACATCAAATATTATCGATGAAAGAAAAAAATATTGCTTAATTTGATTAATAATAAAATGTACTTATTTTTGAAAGATCTGATTGCATTTTTCTCTTTAATTTTTCGGATTAAGTAACAAAAAAAATTAATTTTTTTAAATATAATTAAAAATAAAAAAAAGGATATTAAAAATATTAAGGTTGGTACTAAATTTAAATCTTGTCATAATATTGTCTTAAGTACAGAAGATGAATAGTTTGGTGGATAAGGTAGATTAAAAAAAATTAAATATGATGTTGTAGAATAGATTGTCCATAATGATTTAGTAAGACCTTTTTGTATTCATATTGATGTACCCTCTTAAACTGGGTTAGTATTGTAGCCTTTAGATAATGAAGAAAAATTCGAAGAAAAAAAAGAATGAAAAATTAAAAAAAAAAACATTTATATAATATATAATTTTTAAATTATAATATATAATTATTTTATAATTATCAAATCAATTGATTATTTTAATCATTTATAAAATATAATTTTTTAACATTTTTTATTAAATTTATTTTAAAATTATAATTTTATTAATTTTTTTTTTATTTAAGTATAAAATTAAAATATATAATATTCTTTTATAAAGTATTATAAAAAATATAAATATATATATATAAAATATAAATAAATAAAAAAATATAAATAAATATAAATAAATATATATATATATATATATATATATATATTTAAATATATTTTTTTCTTTTTATTAATTAAATTTATATAGTATTTTTAATATATGTTTTTATAAATATTTTTTAAAATATATATATTATGACTTTTTAACTAATATATATATATATATATATATATATATATATATATATATATATATTTATATTTTTATCAATTAGATTACTTAGCATAATATTGTTTACATTTATTTGAATATATTTATTTATCTTTCATTTTACTTTTTATTCTTATAATATTTACTATTCATATATAAAATCAATTTTAATTTAATATTTTTTTGCATAAAATATATTTACTATATATAATTATATGGAATTAAATTTATTTTGCTATAACTACATCTATACTTATATATTTTGTTTTTGATATTTAACTAAAATTTTATTTATTAATCACTATTTAATATATGAAATAAATCAAAAAACAAAAAAAAGAATTAATAAAAAAATTATATTATTTATAAAAAAAGCATTATAAAATATAAAAATTAAAATTCTATTAATATTATAAAATAAATTTAATATTTTATTATATATAATATATATAATATTTTTATATAATTTTTTAAAAGTCTTTGTTTTTTTTTATTTTAATTTATTATTTGTATATTTAGTTGTTTTTTTTTTTTTATTTAAACATTTGGAACTTTGCTTATGATTTATTTTAACGAGTAGTATTTGTACATCTAAGCAAATATTTTTTACACTATAATACAAAAATATGGAATTTTATTTTTAAAGATATATACCCCCTCCCCCTTTTTTGTTATTATCTATTTTATATATATATTTTTTATGAATGTTATTAGTACAATAGACTTGTATATATTAGTGAAGTTTTAATTATATCAATAACAAGCTGAATATTAATATTGTAATTATTATTTTATCATATAAATTTAATAAATTAAAAAATAAACTTTAATTATTTTTTAAATATTATTAATAAAGTAATGTAAAATAATACAAATTTTGTAAATTCTTTCTATTTTTTTATCATTAGGAGCCTATTTTCTTTTTTTTTATACCGGACGTTATATTCTTTAAACAAAATTTCGGGAAATTTATACTATAATGGTTTTAGTTCTACTCTTTTTAAGTTAATTGGAATCTTAGGTATATATAGCTTATTTAATTTACTTTAAATGCTCAAAAATAGTTATTTTTAAAAAAATATTTCTAATTCCTTATTTTTTATATATTTTCATTTTTAGAAGTTTAATTGATAATTAAATAATAATTTTTTGTTAAATAGTTTTTGCCCTATTTTTATTGTTAGTAGAATTTTAGAAAAGAATATTTATTTATAAGCATTATAAATTTGTTTTTACCTTTTTTATGTTCATTTAGCTTAAAAAATTAATATATGTCCTTTTTTAATTCATGTTATTAATTAATATTTAGCTTTATATATCATATAAACAATTTATTGAGAAAAAGTAAATTGAAATGTAATTGTTGTAAAATATATAATTAATTTAATAAATTATATTGATTTTATATTTAAAATATCTTATATTTGTTGTTATATTTTTTTTTTTCCTCTATTTATAAAAAATTATTTTATCCAAATAATAATTAATTGCACAAAATCAATTTTTTAATATTTAAGTTTATTTATTTATTAGTTAATATGCATATCATTAATAAAAATTAAAATCCAGAATAATTATGTTAAAATATTAAATAAATATGCATTACTTTTAGATTAAATAAATTGAAGAAACTTTATAAATCCAAAATTTATTATTTTAAAATTAATTTTCTTTTAATTAATATTTTTTAAAATTAGAATTATGAGATTTTTTATTTTTCGGTTTCATTTGAAACATAAATATAATATATATTTTTAAATAATAAATATTTTAAATTAACAAGAAAATTAATGGATATAGTAATTTATTAACATTATAAATACAGTTTTTCAAAATTATAAAAAAAAAGCACGAAGACATTTCTTTTGGTTAATAAGTGTTTGATTAACTAGAAAACGATTTTAGGAGAGTATATATATATTTAAAAATAAATTTTATATTATATAAATAAAAAAGATAATAGATGAACTTGCAGGAGAGCAAAGCTTAGAAAGATTTAGAATTGAATATGAAAAACTTTAAAGGGCACTAAAAAATTCATATGAAAATGAAAAGAAATTACTATCTAAAATAAAAGAATTGAATGATGATATTATATAACATGCAGCAAAACTTAAAATGGCCTTAAAATTAACATAAGAAGATACGAATACAATCTAGCTTCTTAAAAATGAACTTGAAAAAGCTTATAAAGTATTAGAAACTTCAAAAGAAAGAGAAGAAAAATCAAAATAAAAGATAGAAAATTTATATACTGAAATAAAACATTTAACTGCTCTTAATGAATAATCGAATAACCCTAACATGTATAAAAATGACACTGCAGAAAAACTTGCCTAGCAACTTTAATAATATAGATAAGGTACTTTTTTTATTATTAAATGAAATTAAATATAAAAAAATAAAGATAGAAATTAGTTACAATCAGATCTTTTTGACTTAAAAAATAAAGTGAATTTTTTAGTTGATAAATTAAAACAAATAGAAAATGAGAAAATGATAATTGAAATAAAAATGAAAGAAGAAAAAAAATAGAAGGAAGAAATTAAAGAGAAAGTAGCAAAAGATGAAGAAAGAAGAAAAAAATTAAAGGTTTCTTTATTAAATATAAATATTCCTTAATATATAAAAAAAAAATTAGATGAGCTTGAAATTCTTAAAAAAAATTTTGATATGGAAAAAGAAAATACAAAAAAATTAGAAACTGATATATAAAACTTAGCTTAAATAATAAGCTAGTAAGAAGACTAAAAAAATAAGATACAAACTGACGCATAAAACTATAATAAAGAAATAAAAGCAATTAATGCGGAAATAGGTGATAGATTAAAAGAAGAATAAGGATAAAAAAGAGAGAAGAAATTATTAGAAACTTAGAAAATAGAATTGGAAGCAACAATAAAAAGGAAAGAAAAAGAATATATGGAATTGTATTCTAAAGTAGATCAAATATAAAAAGAATGCAATAAACTATAGAACTATCATAAGTAAATGGTAAATCTATACTAAATAGCAGAAAAAGACAAAAAAATAGTAGTATAAAGTGTAATATAATTAGAAAGACAAGTATAAGATACAAAAACATTAAATGATGAGGATCAGTAGTTTAAAGAAGAGTTAAAATAGTTAAAGGATAAATTATAAAAACATTTAAAAAAAACAGATGAAAGAAATAAAGAATAAGCTTAAAAAATAAGAAATTTAGATAAAGAAATAAACGAAAAGGAAAATGATATCAAAGAGAAAGCTTGGGAACTAGAACAATTAAAGAAACAGCTTTCTGAATTAGAAAAAGAAAAAGAAAGATATGGAAAATAGGCAGCCTAAGCTAATGAAGAATATTTTAGGAGACTTGAAGAAATTAAATTAAAGGATAATCTTATTTCAGAATTTTAGAAAAAAAATTTAGAAACTGAAGCTAAGTTAAAAGCTTAATAGCATTTGTACGAAGAAGTAAGAAAGCATAAAAATAAATATTCTAAGAATTTATCAGAAACTCAAGACGAAATTGCTGAAATCAAAAGGAGATATAAAATAACAAATCATTAGATTTCGTAATTAAAGGAAGAAATAGATGCTAAAGAAATTG
>NW_004086819.1:13113-25912 GCF_000220395.1 Ichthyophthirius multifiliis
CTGAATTAAAAACTAAATTAAAATTATAGAAAAGTATTAATTGAAGAATAACTTAAAGTAAAAGCTTTATCCTAAGAATTGGAAAATCCTATGAACGAAACTAGGTGTAGAAAATTAGAAGGAAATGATCCTGATGTATTTGAAATGAGAGCTAAATTAGTTACATTATAAAAAAGATTAATTAGTAAAACCGAATAAGTTGTAGAAAAAGAAGTCCTCATTTAATAAAAAGAAAAATAAATTTAAGAATTAAGAGAAATTATGTAAAAGTAACCTGGACCAGAAGAAGCTAAAAAATTATCTTCGCTATAATAATCTTTAAAACAAAGGACAAGATAAATGAAAGCCTTGGCTGCAGAGTTAAATATGTATTAAGCTTAGGTATTTAAAAAAAAAAAATTAAATTTATTAAAAAAAATAGATAAATGAATATAAATACGATATTGAAAAAATTAATAAAGATTTATAAGAAACCAAAAGAAAATATTATGAATAGAAAAAAAGGGATCAAATTGAATAAGAATAAAATGATAGATAAGTAAATTTTATTTATTTATTATTAATTTAATTTACTAAAATTAGAAATGAATAAATGCATTTCATTATTATCTATTATTAAGAATGTTTTTTTAAAGTAAATTCAAGAATAAAAAATTAATATTAATATATACATTTTATTATTAAAAAACTTTTTAAAATTTAATTAAAAATTAATAATTTTTTTTAATAATAAAATTCTAAAATATTTTATCTTTTTATTAATTATATTTTAATTTAAATAATATAGTAAATCAATATTTAAATTAATTTAGTAAAAATTTATTTATTTCAAAATTAAAAAAAAAAATTAACAATAATTTTGTATTTTTTTTTTAAGTTATTTAAAAATTAATTATATATATATTTTTTTTTTATTCTATTCTATTTTTTTATAAATCACATTTAAAAAAATATAATTTACAGTTTTTTTTATAATAAAACTATTCTAAATTCATAATAGATTTAATTCATAATATTTTATTTTCAAACCTTTTAATAAAATTAATTATTATATTATTAATAATTAAAAATTAAAAAGTATTTATACTTTTATATTTTAATATTTGTGAATATTAAATTTATAATTATATACTATTTATTATTTAAAATTTATTTTTTACATAATTAAATTATATTAATAATATCCTTTTATATATTTTAAAAAACATATAAAAACTCAATTTAGAAAATAAATTTTATATATAAATAACACAAAAGCAGATAGTAAAATAAAAAATAATAATCATTTATATAAATTCTGTTTTCGTATTTATATTTGAATGAATTTAAAAATCCTTCTTATTATAGATATCTTTTTTTTTTTTGCATTATAATATTTAAATAATTATTTTTAATTAATTTTACAATTTATTTACTAAATTAACAATATTTTATTTTAAGCTATTTTAAAAATTTTAATTAGTTTTTTATTATAAATAAAGTTTAATTTGCAAAAATAATGATTATGTTTTTGACATTTAATTACATTATATTTAAATTTATTTTATTTGAATAAGAAAAGAAATTTAAAGTAAAACTTATAATATTAATATCTAGATATAGTTTTTTAAAAAAGTGTTTTTAATTTATTTATTTATATCATATTATTTATTAATACAAATATTATAAAAAAAAAATATTTTATTTTAATATTTTCAAGTAAGAAAAAAATTAAATTAATTATTTATTAATAATATTAATAACAACATTTTAATATAATTTATAAGTTAAAATGAAAATCAAATCGAAAAGTCTATATTTAAATTAAAATCAAGTAAATGATGATAAAATACTTTTCCATGAATAAAGTCATATTCAAAATTATATATTTGCGGTCGAAAATATTAAATTTATACATTATTTTTATGATTCTGATGTTTAATTTATTTTTAGTTTTATTTAAATTGCCATAAAAGAAGTAAAAATTTTAATATTTTTGTTTTGAAATATTTTTATGATTAAAAAAGAGTTATTACAGACTTCAATTATTCTTACCGAAAATTTTTAATTTTATAGAAAACTAAAATGCAGAAATAAATGTAAAAATGAAAATATATATTAAAATATAATTGTATAATATGAATAAATAAATAATAAAATATTTTTTAAAATAAAAATAAATAAATTAATCAATCTACAGATATTAATAAAAAAAATGAAAAATTTAATTTGAAAAATAAATAAAAATATATAGCTTTTATAACTTTTTATAAATTACTTAATTTAAAAATAAAAATAGAGATATAAATTAAAATTAATAATTGAATCAATCATAACAATTTTAAATATAAAAAATTAAATATAAAATCCAGATAACTTATATGAAAAAGTATGTAAATCAATATAACAATTGAACTAAGGAGAATTGGAAGAAAAGAACGTTAAGAAGGATCTTTAAAAAAAATACATTTAAAATATAAAGCAATTAAAATATGCATTATAACCTTTAGTTCATTACTTTCATTGGTACAAAAAGAACAATTAGCAAAATAATCTATGTAAATGGAAATTATATAAATGGTGTTAATTTTTAATTGAGTAAAATAAAAAAAATATACATATAAATAATAAAAAAAAGAAATTTACAAAGAAAAATGACACAAGTAAACAATTAAAAATAAGAGTTTTAATGTAGACTATGTGAATCAAAAATAGATGTAAAAGAGGCAGATGATCACTCATAAATGTGTTTAAAAAACTAAACATAAAAAAAAAAATATTAACAATGGATTTAGAGCTAGTTAATATTATTGACTAATGTACAAAGATACGATAAGATTGTAGAAAATAGTTAAATGCCTAAATATATTAATAAAATAAATAAATTAAATAATAACAAGAGAAATAATATGATGAATATGAAGAATAAAAAAAGGTTTAAGGGGATTATAATATAAGAATGAAAATTGAAAGAAAATAATTAAAGAGACTAGGCACGACAATAATAAAAAACACAGACAAAATAAAGAATGAAGATAAATAAGATATAAAGGAAGAATATTTAAATTAATTAAAGAAAGAACTCGATATTTTAAAAGAAATAATATCATATGGAGAAAAGGTTATAAACGCTAATTAATAAACATTAGATTTTAGAAAAGAATTCGAATTGAAATTGAAAATGGATGATTGGTTAATAGATGAAAATAAAAATGAAGTCCGAAAAATAATTGAAACATTCGCATATCATTTAGATTAAAGAATCGATTTAACAAAAAGTGTTCAAAAGAATGAAAGTGAAATTAATTAATAATAATAAAAAAAAAATAACACACCTTCTTTATAAATGTGGAAAAATATTTCTATATCTTTTAGTGCAAAAAAGGCTGGATAGTTAAGATAAGAATAAAAAAGTGCTATTGCAAAAAAATCTTAATTTATAAAGGATAAAGAATCTTCAGATAGTACTAATAATAATAGTAATAGTAGTGTAGATACTTAAGGTGAGAAAAAAAAGGTGACTTCTTTTGCAAGTAATAGTATAAGTTAGAAATTAAAGTAAAAAATGTAATAGAATGTAAGTAATTATTAATAACAATTAATTTAGTAATAGTAATCAGCCTACTAAGAAGAAAATGAGCCAAATCGAAAAAATTATATTTAAAATATAAAATTACAAGATGTAATATAAGAAGATGAAAATGAATAAATATCAACTCCATTAATAAATACGATGATTAGTCCATACTAACAAAATAATGCATTTATCTTGGAAGAAAATGAAGAATAATTTTCATCTAAGTAAAGCTTAAGTTAAATCGAAAAATCAAACAATTAATAAAGTTAAAATATTGTTTCCTTTACTTAGTTAAGTGAAAGTATTTAGGATTATAATATGTCGTAAAATGATACTTTGAATAAAGAAATGAATTTTTCAACTGAAGATTCTATTAATAAATATGAAAAAATCAGTAATATTATTGATAGAAAAAGTAAGTTTTCTTAAGAAAATTTTAAAAAATATAACTCTTCATCTGATAGTGAATATGATGATATTATTTAAAATATGATTTAAGAAGAAAAAAAAGAATCGAAATGAATATTGACTAAGATGAATATTAGCCAGCCTATTTTTTCAAAATGAAGGAAATTACCAATAAATAGAAATATTAAAAAAGCAAATTTTTTTATTTGCATAAAAATAAATAATTTGATGAAAATCTCCATCCAAACTAAAATGATTCTTAAGAAAATTTAAATATTAATAAAGAAAAAATTTAAAATTTTAATAAAGAGGAAGCCAATTTTAATAAACAAAACGAGAATAATTATAAGAAAGAAGATAAAAAACCTGAAGAAGAGCAAAATTAAAAAAAATCTTTCAGTTTATCTGGGATTAATTAAAAACTAAAATAAAAAAATATTACTTAATTAGTAAAAAAAGACTCTTAAGAAGAAGAAGAAAAAAAGAAAAAAGAAGAACTAGAAAAAAAGAAAAAACAGGAAGATGAAGAAAAAGAGGAAAAAAAAAAGTTAGAAAAATTATAAAATTAAAGAAAATAACAAGAGGAAGAAGAAGAAAATAAACAAAAAATAGAGAAAGAAAGCAAAAGAAAAGAACAAGAACAAGAACAATAAAGAAAATAAGAAGAAGAAGAAGAAGAAGAAGAAGAAGAAGAAATTAAAAATAAATAACTAAATTATACAAAAAATTCAAACTTATAAAAAGGCAAAGAAGAAAAGCCTAAAAAGTCGATTTCATTTTCAAAAAACATAAATGATAGGCTAAAAGAAAAGAATAAAAAATCGCCTTAAAAAGATAGCAATAATTCATCTATAGACACTAATGAATAATAACAAGATCTAAATTAAAATCAACAAAAAAGCCAAAAACCTAAAAAATCAATTAAATTTGCAGTAGAAATCTTAGAAAAAGAAGAAGATAAACAAATAGAAGTTGAGAGAAAACCAATAATCAATACACAAGAACCCGAAAAAATTTAAAAAAAATATTTTAGGAAAAAACAAGAAAAAGTTGTAGAAACATACTATCCTGATATGAGTGATTTTGATATGTACGATATCATTAACGAAAAAGGATACAATAGTGACTCTGAATTTGTCAAATTGGACGCTTAAAAAAAAAAAAACTAACTATCTGTAGGATTTAAAGATTTCGAATTTCTAAAAATGCTTGGAAAAGGAGCTTACGGGGGTGTTTATTTAGTTAAAAAAGTTAGTAGCAATGATTTATTTGCTATGAAAGTTATCGACTGTTCTGGGAAAGTATATTTATTACATATATAATTTTTTTTAAAAAAAATAACTTATAAATAAAATTAATAAAGTTAGATTAAAAATACATTGAAACTTTAAAATCAGAAAGAAATGTTTTTGAATTAATTACAGGCGACTGGGTTGTTAAAGCTGTAAAAAATAAAATAAAATAATATAAAATAATATAAAATAAATAGTTTTATTCATTTTCTCACGAAAATTATTTGTGTTTTGTATAAGAATATATGATGGGAGGTGATTTTATGAAGATATTAAATACATATACAGCTTTAGATGAATAAATTGTGCGAATATATATGGCATAACTAGTATGTGCAATAGAATACTTACATTCATTAGATATAGTACATAGAGATTTAAAACCAGATAATATGTTAATTGATTATACAGGACATTTAAAGTTAGCAGATTTCGGACTTTCTGAAGTAGGATTTAATTAAAAGTTAAACTAACATATAATTCAAAAAACTAATAATAATGATAAAAACAATAATAATGTTACTTAAATTATTGATTGTGAAGAAGAGAAATTTGAAACTGAAATTAAGTTTGAAGGAAAACATAAATAATAAGATAATAACTAAATTGAATAATAATAATAAATATAATAGTATATTTTTTATTTATATAATATTATTATTTATCTAATTAATAATATATTATTATTATTTACTTTTTAAATAATATAGAGCTAAAGTTGCTAGAATCGTTGGTACTCCAGATTATATAGCTCCAGAAGTAATAAATGGTTTATCAAGTAATAATAAGTCACTTGATTGGTGGAGTATGGGTGTTATTATGTATGAATTTTTAGTTGGACTGCCACCTTTTAATGCAGATACAGTAGAATAAATATTTGATAATATAAAAAATTTGAATATGGAATGGCCAGAAATAGGAGATCCTGAAGATGGTGATAAAATATCACCCGAAGCAGCTGATTTAATAAAGAAATTATTAGAAACAGACTATTTAAAAAGATTAGGCGCAAATGGAGCTAAAGATGTCAAAGAGCATCCGTTTTTTAAAGGTATATTTTTAAATTCATAGAAATATGTATTTAAATGTTCATTGTAAATTAATTTATAAAGGTGTTGAATGGACTAAATTAAGAAGTATGAAAGCTCCAATTTAACCAAAAGGTAAATAAGCTTAGGAGTTAAAGGAGAAAAGAGAAAAAGAAAAAGAATAAATGCAATAATTTGTGAAAACTTTGAATACTAATAAGTAAAACTTAAATAAATAATCTGATGTTAGTAAAAAACTTAATGATGAGTTGAAAAATATGGAAAGATTAGATTTATTTATTAACATGAATATTGAAGAAGCTAAATCATTAATGTATTATTTTATTTTATTTATATATATTTGTTAAAAAAAGGGAATAAAAACAAAATTAAGTTAAAAAGTTTAAAAACTAATAGATAAATATAATAATGCTTTAAATTTTATACAAAATAAAGCTAAAAATTATAATCCTTTATAAATTTTAGATAGTTTCGAATTTTGAAAAATATTATTATTTATGTATGTTTAAAATTATCTTATTTTTTTTTTTTTAATTGATTAAAAGATACTTTTATTTATTTAAAAATGTCTTTTTATTTTTTTTCTAATTATAAATTTACATTTTTTTTTTATTTGAATTAATGTATTAATTAATTATATTTATATATAAAACAAAATTTTAAAATTTAATATTTTTAGAATATTTAATGTCAATTATAGTATATTTTTGAAATGTAAAATTAGTTAAAATTTTAATTAAAATTATAATTTTAGCAATATCAATTAAATTATATAAAACTAAAATATATAAATTTTTAAAAAATAAAAATTAATATAATACAAATATATGAAGATATTATATTTGTATATATTTAAATATAAAAAAATATATTAAAATTATCTTTTTTTAATATAATTAATTTAAAAAATTTAAAATTAAGAAAAAGAAAATTAAAAATGCTATAATAATAATAGTTTATTAATAATGATAAAACAAAAAAATTAAAAAGATAAAGATAAAAACAAAAAGTTAAACGACAAAAACTATGATATAAGTAGTGGAGATGTAAAACTTGAATAAAAAATTTATAAAGTGTTAGTAATAGAGGAAGACCTGCATCTAATAAAAATTAAGAAAATATTGATATTGATATTATAATTAACAAATATTATAAATTTGCCGATTCCAAATATGGATAACAAAATTTAGATTTAATTTTATATTTATTTAGATAATATTATATTGAAAATCATAAGGATTATCTAAAAAAATGTAGTTCAACAATTAAAAAAGGTAAAAAAACAAACTAAACTAAAATAAAAATACAAACTAAACTAAAATAAAAAACAAATATAAATAAAAGTCATACTAATAAAACAGCTATTATAATAATATAATAATTATTAATTTTTTAAAATGCATACCTTTAAATAATTATATATTTATTAATA
Source organism: Ichthyophthirius multifiliis (assembly GCF_000220395.1). Taxonomy (NCBI): domain Eukaryota; phylum Ciliophora; class Oligohymenophorea; order Hymenostomatida; genus Ichthyophthirius; species Ichthyophthirius multifiliis. The sequence goes on from NW_004086819.1 coordinate 20,851, forward strand.
AAAATTTTAAAATGAATTTTATTTTATGATCTTCTGTTATTTTTTTTTTTTATAATTATAATTATAAGTTAATTTATTTTATAATATATATTTAAATATATAATATTTTTATAATTTTATATAATTATTTTATTTAATTTTAAATAGAAAATTTTGATTTAAAAATAAATGAATTTGAATAAAAACTAGATAATTTAATATAAGAAGATTAATTTAAAGACAAAAATAATAAAAAGAGATTAAGAATGATTTTATTAATGGAATATTTTTTTTTCTTTGCCAAAAGCTATTATAAATCCCCTTAATCATTATAAAATGATATTTAAACAATGAATAAATTAATTGAATATATTTTCAATTTCAATTTCTCGCAATAAGATGAAAGCAATTTTTTATTTTAAATAAGTATTTATACAGATCAAATTACAAAAGAACTTTGGGAAAGTATAATTAGAGCATTAAAAAGCGTTTCCCTAAATGAATATAATAACGAATATTTATCAACATTTAATTGATATTTTGATATATTTTTTAATTATATTATTAAACAAATATAAATTATTTTTAAATAAAGTTAAAAATAATCTTAAAATTTAATACAATATAACATCTTATATATATAAGATCATTTTTAATTAATATCCAAAATAAATTTGGCTAATCTTTTTTTATTTATAAAAATAAAAAGTTTTTCTATATAACCTTAATTAAAATTAAATTTAAGCTTAATATTATTTTATAAAATAATATATATTTGTTTATTAATAATTTTTTGTAAACCTTTTCTTTTTCTTTTTATTTATTTATATATAATTTAATATTTTTATTAAAATAATTAATATTAATATAAAATCAAATAAACAAATAAATTAAATATAGTTATTAAAACTTTGTATTTATATATTAATATATATAAAAAAAAAATTAATAATATTAATTAGCATTTAAAAAAAGTACAGTCTTTTAGCCTGTTTAATAAATAGAAAAATGTTAAATATTATTTATGCATGTTTTAAAAATAAAGAATATATGTTAAAAATAATTAATAATAATTCAAAAAAAAAATGTATAACTATATAAATAATCATAATTTCACAATTTAATAATTAAAATTATAGAAAAATCTTTAATAAAACCTAAAGTCCATATTAAAAAGAATTATTCATAAAGAAAATTCAAAAAAAAAAAAAAAAAAACTAAATCTAAATCTAAATTTCTATTAGTAAATGTATATATATTAATAATTTAACTTCTAAAATATCAGTTATATTAAAAAAGAAATTTTTTAAATATAATATATAATTTAATATTTTATAATATATATTTATAAAATTAATTTATATAAATTTTATTAAGTATTTTATTATAAAAATAAAATTTATTTTTTTAACAATAATTTTAATTAATATAAAAAATAATAACAGAATTAATATTATTAAAAGATGGATATTGTAAAATAATAAAATTCTTATAATATATGATTTTTATTAAATCTTAATAAGAATGAAGATATATCATTTGGACAATAAATATTTGATTCACTTGAAAGAGATTTCATAAGAGTAATTTTTTATAGAATTATATTAGCAATAAATTATAAAAAGATAATTGATGAACTTGCAGGAGAATAAAGCTTAGATAGATTTAGAATTGAATATGAAAAACTTTAAAGAGCACTAAAAAATTCATATGAAAATGAAAAAAAATTATTGGCTAGAATAAAAGATTTAAATGATGATATTATATAACATGCAGCAAAGCTTAAAATAGCCTTTAAATTGACATAAGAAGATACAAATACAATTTAGCTTCTTAAAAATGAACTTGAAAAGGCTTATAAAGTATTAGAAACTTCAAAAGAAAGAGAAGAAAAATCAAAATCAAAAATAGAAAATTTATATACTGAAATAAAGCATTTAACCGCTCTTAATGAATAATCAAATAATCCTAATATGTATAAAAACGATACTGCAGAAAAGCTTGCCTAATAGCTTTAATAATATAGATAAGGTTTTTTTTATAAATATATATAATTTTGAATAAAATAGAGAGAAATCAACTTTAGACTGACCTTTTAGATTTAAAAAATAAAGTTAACTTTTTTGTTGATAAATTAAAATAAATTGAAAATGAAAAAATTATTATTGAAGTAAAAATGAGAGAAGAAAAAAAGCAAAGAGACGAGATCAAAGAAAAAGTAGTAAAAGACGAAGAAAGAAGAAAAAAAATCAAAGGTCTTAATTTTTTTTTTTTTTAAATAATAAATAAAAAAATAGATGAATTAGAAATTATTAAAAAAAACTTTGATGTAGAAAAAGAAAACACAAAAAAGTTAGAAAACGAAATAACAAATTTTATTGATTAAATAAAAGATTAGGAACAATAAAAAAATAAATTGCAACATGATATTGATATTGTTAATAAAGAAATAAAGCAATTACATTTAGACATAGATTTAAAACACAAAAACGAATAATAATTAAAACTATCAAAGAAACTTTTGGAATCAGATAAATATAACTCGAAGCGACAATAAAAAAAAGAGAAAGAATATAATGAATTACATTCTTAAGTAGATTAATTAGGAAAATAATACAATCAATAATAAAATAAATAAAGATAAATAATAAATTAACTTCAAATAGCAGAAAAAGAGAAATAAATAGTAATTTAAAGTGTAATGTAGCTTGAAAAGTAAGTCTAAGATACTTAATGTTTAAATAATTAGGATTAAAAATTTAAAGAGGAACTTAAAGAAGCAAAAAAACTTTTACAAAATGATTTAAAAAAAACAGATGAAAGAAATAAAGAATAAGCTTAAAAAATAAGAAATTTAGATAAAGAAATAAACGAAAAGGAAAATGATATCAAAGAGAAAGCTTGGGAACTAGAACAATTAAAGAAACAGCTTTCTGAATTAGAAAAAGAAAAAGAAAGATATGGAAAATAGGCAGCCTAAGCTAATGAAGAATATTTTAGGAGACTTGAAGAAATTAAATTAAAGGATAATCTTATTTCAGAATTTTAGAAAAAAATTTAGAAACTGAAGCTAAGTTAAAAGCTTAATAGCATTTGTACGAAGAAGTAAGAAAGCATAAAAATAAATATTCTAAGAATTTATCAGAAACTCAAGACGAAATTGCTGAAATCAAAAGGAGATATAAAATAACAAATCATTAGATTTCGTAATTAAAGGAAGAAATAGATGCTAAAGAAATTGCTTTGGCAAAAGAACATTTTGAACATAAAAAAAAAGATAAAGCAATTGAAGAGCATGCTCATATTTTAGAAAAAAATAAAAAAGATATTGATGGAATGTAGGAGGAAATTAAAAATTTTGTAAATTATTTTCAAAAGTATGTTTTATATTTTATTTTCAAAAAAAAAGAAAGGTGAAATTAACAAATTATAGTTTATTATTAAAGAAAGTGAAACAAAAAGAACCAAATTAAAGGAGGAATATGAGGTTGTAGTAAGTGAAAGAGATATTTTAGGAACTTAACTTATAAGAAGAAACGATGAATCGGCATTACTCTACGAATAAATTAAAATACAATAAAACACTTTGGCTGAAGGAGAATAAGCTTATAGAGAAAGAGAAGGAGATATATAGCTTTTAGAATATAAAAAAAATGATTTAGTAAGATCACTTAGAATCTTTAAAAGATAAGTCGCTGATATTCCTGAATTAAAAAACTAAATTAAAAATTATAGAAAAGTATTAATTGAAGAATAACTTAAAGTAAAAGCTTTATCCTAAGAATTGGAAAATCCTATGAACGAAACTAGGTGTAGAAAATTAGAAGGAAATGATCCTGATGTATTTGAAATGAGAGCTAAATTAGTTACATTATAAAAAAGATTAATTAGTAAAACCGAATAAGTTGTAGAAAAAGAAGTCCTCATTTAATAAAAAGAAAAATAAATTTAAGAATTAAGAGAAATTATGTAAAAGTAACCTGGACCAGAAGAAGCTAAAAAATTATCTTCTCTATAATAATCTTTAAAACAAAGGACAAGATAAATGAAAGCCTTGGCTGCAGAGTTAAATATGTATTAAGCTTAGGTATTTTTATTTTATACTAATTAATTTTTAAAGAACAAAAAATAAAATAATAGATTAATGAATATAAATATGATATAGAGAAAGTAACTAAAGATTTATAAGAAACTAAAAGAAAATATTATGAACAGAAAAAAAGAGATTAGATTGAAAATTAATTTAATTTTGAAAATGTAAATTAAAAAATTATTTAAAATTTAAAAATAAATAGGAATATGAATGAATTAATAATAATTAAGAAATTAAGATTTTAGTATACAAAATTTTATTTTCTTTATAATATTTTATATCTATAAGTATACTATTAAAATTTAAAATATTTAACTTTTAAGCATTTTTAAAATATTTATTAATATAATTTATAAGTTGTTTACATTTTATAAAAATCTATTAAACTTTTAAAGTAAATTATTTTATTATACAGTAATTATTAATATAAAAATGTAAATAAAAAAAAATCATTAAATTTATATTAAAACCTTATTCAATAAGGTTTAGAAAAAAACTATTTTAAAAATAAATAATTTTTATTTCATTGTTAAATTATGATAGTATTAATCGTAGTTTTTCGACAAAATATCCAAAATAACAATCTCAATTTAAAATTTTGATTTTTAAAATTATAAAATTGCAACTTCAATTAATATTCATATATCGATAAATTTATATATATTATATTTATTTATTTTTAAATACATATCTTTTCTATTTAATAAAAATTGAAAATCTTTATAAAAATTATAAAACTTTATTTTTTCTGTTATTTAAAAATATATATCTATTTTATTTAAAAATATATATCTATTTTTTAATATTTGATAAATTTAATATATATTTATATAATTTGATATTAATAGAAAATAAAAATTAGTTATAATATCATATAATTTCTTGAACTAAAAAAATGTATTTCTATATTACTCATACAAAGTTAATTTAAATATATTAATGATATTTTTTAATCTTATATTATTTAATTATTTTCCAATTTTAATTCTA
>NW_004086817.1:0-27128 GCF_000220395.1 Ichthyophthirius multifiliis
TAATAATAATAATAATATATATATAATAATATTATATATATATATATATATATATATATATATATATAATATATATATATATATATATATATATATATTAAAATAAATATTATTGTAATATAGAATGATTTTAATGAAGAAGAATTCGAATAATTATAATTAAATGTAGATAAATTATAAAAAGAAATTAAAGAATATGAAAATAATTAAGAGTTTCTTTAAAATTAAATAAAAATCTTAAATAATAAGTTTGTATTTTATAAAATTAAGAAAAAGAAGGAAATGAATAATATATAAAATCTACATTAAGAGCTGTTTTTCCAAAATATATAAACTGTTTGTAAAAATAAAAATAATTTTTTTTATAAAATTACAATAATATTTTAAATAATATAAAAAATAATATAAGAAATGAAAAAGGAAAAGATAAATCAAATGTAGAATCTAATTAATATTTAAATATAATATTTAATTTATTAGAATTTAAAGATTAGGATAAAGAATAAATAATATAATTAGTTCAGAGAAAAAAAAAGTTGGTTTTGATTATAATATTATAATTTATTTAATTTATGTTGAATAATAATATAATTTTATATATAATAAAATCTATATATATATAAATATATAAATATATAAATATATATTTATATTTTTCTATTTATATTTTATATATATTTTATTTGTAATTATTATTTAATAATTTTTTTATATTATTGTAATTTTTTTTATAAATAATATTATGAATAATTTTTGTTTTTATTTATTTAAATTTCATTATAAGAAAAAAATCTTTTATTATTTTTATCTTTATTAATTTATATTATATATTTATTTAATAAAAAATTATTTTTACTTTTTTTATATTAACAAATTAATTTAATATATTAATATTATATAAAAATTAATATTAAAAATTAAATATTAAAAAATACAAAATAATAATTTTACTTTTTGAATTTTTTCTAAATATTTTTTTTTTTAATAAGCAAAAAATATAAAAAATTAAATAAAAATGGATTAGAAATAAAGGGCTTAAAGTATAAATGAAATAATGAAAAAAATATAACAACAAATATAAAGTAAAATAATTTAAGAAATATAATTAAAAAAACAAACAAATATATAAATAAATAGGTTCAGAAAAAAGTACGAACCCAAACATTGACATTTAAAAAAATAATGAATAAAGAAATTTTTAAAGAAATAATAACAACCATTAATTTAGAAATAAATCTCCTTGTAAATAATAAAATAATCCTGAAACTACAGATCATAGCAGTAATAATTAATTAGATTTTTAAATGATTTAAATATTTAAAATTGTATAAGTATTAATCAATTAAAGTCAGTAAAATTTATTAAATTAAATAAAAAACTGTTTTTAAGAAATATTTGTTCCTGTTTTAAGTTAATAAATATTCCTTATGTTAGACCAAAATATAAAATAAGTTGAAAAAATGCTTTTTAATTTCCAAAATAATTTTAAATAAATAAACGAAAGAATTTAAGACATAAAACAATAATTAAATAATGTAAATAAAAATTAATTTTAAAAATAAATAATTAATTTTATTAAAAAAAAAAAAAAAATAAGAATTTCCAAACAATTTAATAATAAAATAAAGATTTATATTTTTAATAATAATGCTTATAATAAAAAGTTTTTTTCCAATTTTAATCTGAATCAAATGCAAAAAAAAACATATTAAACATTCCAAGTAATTAAAAATAAATATTTAACTAAGAAGAATACAGTAATTAAAAAAAAACATGTCTCCCTATTTAAACTCTTTTAATAAAAAAGCCAATAAAATGAAATTCAATATAACTATAAAAAAAGCCATATTTAAAATGATGAAAATTTATAATATTAAGCTTAATTAGATTCTTCTTCTAATATAAATATGAAATAAAAATAAAATACTCCTTAATTATTTTAGCATGTATAGTCAAGAGAAATAAATTTTCTAAAACTAAATAGTAATGAAAAAAGCATAAATTTTGAAGAGAACACTAATCATATTGATCAAATTATTTAAAAAAAATTAATAATTTTAATTTAGATTATGCTTTAGTTTAATTATAAATTTGAATAATTGTTTAATATGCAATTTATATATATAAATATTATTATATTATAAATAAAAAATATATATAAATATATATATATATATATATATATATATATATTTATATAAATGTATTTCTGTATATGTCATTTAATAAAAAAACAATATTTTTTTATAATTATTAATTATTATTATTAAATAAATTTTTTATTGATTTTTAAATATTAAAATATAAATAAAATTCATATTATAATATACAGAGAAAAATAATATTTTTTAAATATTTAATAAAAATGAATTTAGATATTATACAATTATTTAATTTTAACTTAAAAAGTGAGGCATTATTAAATCAAATTTAAAATTATGAAAAATAATTATAAGATTAAGAAAACACAATAACATAAATGAAAGAAATAAAATAAAAATATGAAAGAAATTACACACCAGACTTATTAATATAATATGATAAAATAATAAGCGAAAATTAAAATTATTAAAATTTATTAATTTTATCAGAAAGTTGTAGTGAAATTTAAAAAGATTTACAATAATATATAAAAAAATATAAAGAATAATATACTTATAACGTTAAAAATTTCAAAAAAATTATCGAATTTAATACCGAAACATATTAAGTAATAAAAAAAGTATGCGTTTGTTGGGAAAAAGTCAAAAACTTAGACTTATAATTCATCCAAAAAGGAAAAAAAGCTTTTTAATCTTACATGAATAACCATTTAGAAATAATTTTAAAAAACTATGATTCTTAAAATAGAGAAATGTTATTTATTGTATTATAATAACTTAATCTTCCACATAAGAAGTAATATTTATGTATATAAATATATAATATATTTATATATATATATATTTATATATATATTATATTTATTTATATATGTTAAAAAAATAGGCAAAATTCAATTATTGAAATAGATAAGGAATATAAATAATTAGCTCCTTAATATTTGCGTTTATTTATTAAAATAGATGACTGTATCGAATAATTATTAGGCGAGAACTTATTTTTTATGCCCATATATTGTGAAAGTTTAAATAGTTCGATTGTTTATCATTTTATAAGTGAAAAAAAGACAAACGAAATAGCAAAACCTGAATGGTTTTTTTCCTATTTAAAAGAAATTTTCGAAAATAACGTTTAGGCTTATTTTAGTATATTTATGAATTAAAATGAAGAAGAAGAGAGTATATGTTAATTTTTTTAATTACTTTTTAAATAAGTTTGCTTGAAAAATACTATATTAAGATTTAATTATGATAAAGAAGAATTATTTTAAAATATTTATCTTCTTATTAATTTTGTGGATAATTTGGAAACTTTTGAATTGTGTATTTTAAAGTTTAGTGAATAGGTTTCAAGTTAAATAAATATTCCTTATATTTTCGAATAAATTTTGGATTAAAATTAAGATAAATAGTTACTAGAATAAATTCTATAACATGAATATGAAATTATTAATTAAAAAATACTACTCGAATTATAAAAAGTCGATTTTAAATATTCTTCTTTGAAAGATTGTTCAGAAAGAGTAATTTTTTTATTTTTATTTTTATTTATTTTTTTCTAATTTTTTTAGAACTTTGAAATATTTACTATTATTGAAGATTATAATACTTTATTTTCGAAAATGATAAGGAAATATTAATTTGTTAAAAAAAAAGAACTTTAACTTAAAATTTAAGAATATTATTACGGAAAAATATTTACATTATTATTCAAAAAATTAGAAACAAACTTTTAATAAATATTTTAAAATGATGAAGAAATATCAATATAACTTGGTATTTCTTTTATTTATAAATTTATTAATTTTTTTTTCTTTTCTTTTTAATATAGTTGAACATTTTAAACAGATATATAATTAATTTTATAAATAAGAATAGAATAATATTGTAGGAATAAAAGAATAGAATATAGAGCTATTAAAAAAGTTCAAAAAAGAAAATATTATAAAGTTTTAAACCGAATACACAGAAAAAATTACGAAAAACTTTTTTAAAGCTTTAAAGAAAAAAATTAATTCTACTTATTTTTAATTTTTTACAAATGGAAAATAAATACAAGAAGATGAATTTAATTAAGAAGAATTAAAAAAATTAATTAATTAAAATTTTATAAATAATCTTTTTTAAGCAAAATAATAATCTTTTAGTGATTCTTCATTCAAATTTATTATTAAAAAATTTATTTTTTTACTTGATTAGTTTATTGTTTATGAAGTATTTAAAAATTATACTAAATTTTCGACTTTTGGTATTGAATTTATTATTGAATATGTTTTTGTGTTTATAATAGAGGTTATTTAATAATAATTTGAAAACATATAAGAAAAACATATTCAAAATTACAAAGATAAGTAAATATTTTAAAATAAATTAAGAATCTTATATATATATATATATATATATATATATATATATATATATATTTAGATTAAGAGAAATTGAAAAATGTATTATTACTGATAAAAATAAATTAGCTTTAATTATTAACCCTGAATTGGAAAATATTTTAGATACAGTTCCTTTCAAAAAACTTACAAAAGAAGAGATTTTATTATTGGAAAAAGTCTAGATTATTAAAGTTTGAATGTTTAATAAATTTTATTTTAATATATAAGTTTTTAAATATAATATGTTTTTTTTATAAATAAATATGTATATCTTTATTAACATTTATTAAAATTTATTTTTATTTAAATTATATATTGATATATTTAAATTAAATATTTTTTTTTAAATAAATTACTTATATTTTATATATATTATATTTACTTTTAAATAATAATATTTTTATATTATTTTTTTTAAAATTTCAAAAAACAAATAAAAATTATATTCAAAAATACCCTTATTTTCTTTTTTTAAAAAATATAAATTAAAAACAAAAATTTTATAAGATAAATAATATAGATATAAAGATATTCTTACATATATAAAAATAATAATAATAATAATAATAATTTCATAGTAAAGCATTTTAATTATAAAAAAAACTTAAGAAATAAATAAAAATTAAAATAAAATAACAAATACAAAATAAAAATGTCAAGTTCTCAATTAACAAAAGAAATGCATGACTTAGTAAAATAAATTGGAGAAACTCGCTCAAAACAAGAAGAAGACAAAATAATTCTGTAGGAGCAAACGAAGTTAAAATCGATAATAAAAGACAAGAGCTAACCTATAAAAAAGCAAAAAGAGAATTTAATAAAGTCCATGTATATAGATATGCTCGGTCACGATTCTACATTTTGCCATTTTATTGCCGTCGAAACTGCTTAATCCAAAAATCTAAGTATGAAAAGATTAGGATATTTAACTTGCTGTTTATTTTTGAATGATTAGAGCGAATTATTAATCTTATTAGTTGCGAATTTACAAAAAGACTTATAATCGAAAAATGTACACGAAATAGTTATTGCTTTAACTGCATTAGGAAAATTAATGAATTCTACAATTATAAATGGTATTTTAGAATAAGTAATTTAAAAAATAATATATATATATCAATATTTATATGTATATAGGTTCTTAAACTATTAATACATTAAACAGATTTAGTAAGAAAAAAAGCAATAATGGTATTATAAAAGATACATTAATTATCTCCATCTTCGATTCCTGATTATAACGATAAAATGAGAAAAGCTTTATGTGATGTTGAGCCTTCAGTTATGGGTGCTTCTTTGAATTTATATCTAGAAGCTGTAAAAGAAGACCCTAATAAATTCAAAGAACACACTGGATCTTTTGTTCTAATCTTGAAGTAAATTATAGAACATAAATTACCTAAAGAATTTGATTATTCGAGAATACCAGCACCTTGGATATAAATAAAAAATCTTCAAATACTTGCCATATTAGGAAAAAAAGACTAGAAAGTATCTGAATAAATATATGAAATTCTAGGATAAGCATTAAGAAGAAGTGATGATACAGGAAGTAAAATAGGTTTTGCAGTCACATATTAATGTGTGAAAACTATAGCTACAATTTATCCTTATTAAAGTCTTTTAGAACAAGCAGCATCAGCTGTCTCTAGATTCCTTACTTCAGATAATAATAATTTAAAATATCTAGGAATAAATGCCTTAATATCTATTGTTTAAGTAAATTAAAAATTATTTAAATATATATATATATATTATATATATATATATATATGTATATATATATGTATATATATATTAAAAATAAAGGTAAATTCTTCCTATGTATTAGAGCATTAAAGAACTATTATGGATTGTCTTGAAAGTAATGATGACACATTAAAAAGAGAAACTATGGAATTACTTTACAAAATGACAAATATGAATAATGTATAGGCAATAGTCGAGAGGCTTATAAACTTCTTAAAAACAAGCTCTGATTAAAATTTTAGGAAAAATTTAGTAACTAAAATTACATCTTTAGCCGATAGACATTCACCAGACTATGAATGGTATTTGAAAACTATGAATTTTGTTTTTGAGTATGGAAGTGAGTATATTGATAATGAAATTCTTAATAATTTTTTAAGGACTCTAGTAGAAAACTTCTAAAGAAATGGAAATGAATTTGGATAATATTTAATTGATATTTATTTATTAATCATTAGAAAAATTAATATTTCAGATACTACTTTCAAAATGATTTCTTGGGTTATTGGAGAAATAGGGTCTGCTACATGTAAATATATATTATTAAATATATATCTATTTAAAATTTTTATATATCCATTATAGATAGTAATAATAAAGAAAAACTAGATGAATTAATATAAGTATTATTAGAATATATTACTAATGATTTCGAAGATAAAAATACTAGAGGTTGGATGTTAAATGCTCTTGCGAAATTATCTTCTTGTCCCGCTTTTTCTATGTAAGAAGAATTAGCATAATGTTTCGACTATTATGCGGATTCTTATAATCCAGAAGTAGCCAGTAGAGCTAAAGAATATAAAATTTTATCTAAATATAATGCTGCCTTAAGATAATCTTAAGCCTTAGTTATTGATCCTAAGCTTAATTTTTTAAATGACTTTATAGAAAAGGCAGTAATGAATGGAGCAAAAAAATATGAATAGTCTAAAAGTATGAAAATGGCTTATGGATAAACTACAACATAAAGTAATATAAATATATAAATAATTATATATTTTTTTATATTTATATTTTTAAATATATAATATAAAGATTAATAAATTTATTTCGAAGCAAAATAAAGTGATAAACTATAATATAAAAACAATGGAGATTAAGAAGAAGAATTAAAATTGAATATAAAATAAAGAATATATGGTCCTGATGGAGTAAATGAAATTGAATAACCAAAACCATTATCTTATAAAATACAAGAAAACAACTCAAACAAGAAAAGTATTTCATCTAAAGATTATTAAGAGAAGCCATATATTGAAGGTGTGAAAGTAGTAAGGCCAGAAATTAATTCTATCTCAAGTGATACTTATAAATTAAATTAGCCATCGAATACAGTTGATTATAGAGCAAAAATAGAAACAGAAAATCCAAAATAAAAACAAAGAGATGCTTTAGCATAAGGTCTATTTTCAGGAATTGCTACCAATACTCCTTCTGTAAGTACAAATATGACCAGTTCAATTAAAAACATACCAAAATAACAATAATAACAATAATAATAATAATAAAAGCCAAATATTTAGAAAGTAGTTGATTTATTAGGAGATGAAATAAATAATGATGATAATAATAATAATTTTAATAATAATAATAGTAATAATAATAATAATATCATTGTATAAAAATTAAGTCCTTTTAATATAAATGTGGAATAATATGAACAGTATTGGGATAAACTATAACATGAAATAAAATAAGATTTCAAAAATACAAAAATTAGAAATGAAAAAGACTTTAGAAATATGCTTGCAATTTTAGGAATCGGAGTTATAGAGGTTGATAACAATGAACTTATTTGTGCAGGGAAAAATAATTAGAATTAAAATGTAGTATTATTTTATGGAATTCATAATTAAAATAGAGATTTATCAATAACTATTAAAAGTAACTCTTAAGCAGATATAGATGCTATTTTTGGAATAATTCTATAAAAATATTGTTGAAAAAAAATATGAATATATATATTAATTATTTTAAGTATGTTTTATTTTTTATGAATTTTTTTTTTAAAAATAAAATAAATATTTTAAATTACATTAGTTTGTATATATATATAGATTATCTTTTTAAAAAAGGATTTATAAATATCGATAAAAAAATATAAATAAAAAAAAATAAGAAAAATAAATAAAATAATTTATATATAATATAAAAATATATTTATATAATTTATTATTTTTGAATACTTATCTTATCTTTTCTTTTATATCAAATAAAATTTTTATTTTTTATTTTATTTTCTCATTGTAATTATATTTAAATTTTTATTACTTTTCTTTTATATCAACTAATCTATAATTTAGCATAATCTATTCTTATATATTTTACTTTAATTTAGCCATATATATTTGTATCCATAGAATCTGAATCATCTGCAAAATTAATAGAAATTCCTTTTATATAATCTATAATTCTATTATATATTTTTTTTAGCATTTTTAATACTTTATTTTTATTTATTTTCTTTATAAAATTTTCAAAATAATTTTTTATTTATTTCATTTTTACTTAACTCATCATTATTATTACCATTTTTAATTTTTCTAGCGTATGTTTAATTTTATCTTGTAGTTTGTCTTTTTTTTTTGAAAATTTTTTATAAGCTTAATTTACTGCTATTAATTTCATTAAAAAATTATAAACTGAATGAATACTTTTGCTTCTTATTCAGTTTAAGTATTTAGTAATTCATCTTTTATTTAGAAATGAAATTCATATGTATTTCCTGATTTTAGAATACTTCTCAAATTCCTTAATAAATCTAAATAGTGAATATAAATTAATTTTATAAAACCTTTAAAAACTTCTGCTTTCCCGAGTTATCAATATGGGGATTTTCCTCATTTTTTCGTTATAAATTAGTGTCTAATATTCCTTCAACTTATTTCATGTTTTAAACTTAATTTAATATACGGATGGTTATTTTAAGGATTAATTTTAACATTTTTTATTTGAATTTTGAATTTTGATCGCTCTTTTTTTTATATTTCAAAGCATTTATTTTTATAAGGATTTTATAATTATTAATATTTCCTTTAAGAATAAGTACGTATTTTTTAAATTAATAGCCATTGATTAACTGAAATTTATATCGATGTAGTTCTATTTAATAATTGCTAAAGAAAATTCAATTTAATTCTTATTAATAATTAATTTCTGGCATATTAGCATATATATTCAGGGTGTATCTCAGTAGATTCTAAAAGAACTTAAAAAAATAATTATAAACAATAATCAGTAATAATTAAATTAAATTAAAATACAATACAACTCTTTTTCACGCAAAACAAATCCTATTGGTTAGATACTTTCTTTCCGACTATATATTTTAATTAATTATTTATTTTTCATATTAATAGATATTTGATTTATTTTTGTTTAATATTATATGATCTACATGATATTTCTAACTTTTTAATATTTATTTATCTTTAAATTTTCTACCAACAGCCATATATATTTTAATAATATTAATTAAATATGACTTTTTTTTATTAAGTTAATAAAAAAAAATGAATTCCTTTAAAAAATATTATAAGAAAAAAAAAATCATTTATAAACAAAATATAATATATAAAAATATAAAAAAGTACAACTTTTTTTAATATTACATAATATAATTAAACATAATATAATATATATATATTTAATCATGGACTAATCAGCTCATATTCTTCATCATTTTAATCTATAGTAAAGAAACTTTTTTTAATCTTTGGATATTTTTCACTAAATAAGCTATCACAACAACACTACAATAACTTGACAATAAATGCCTCCAATTTATGTCCAAGCGGTTAATTTTTTCTCCTTTCCAAATCTTCCCAATCTTAATCTACAAACCTTATCCCTTCAATCGGTTCTAATGACTTTTTTTTTTAAAAAAAAAAAATAAAAAATCTAAAAAAAATAATATTTTACCACATCCTCAGCAATTCTTGCTACAGCCTCCATAAATTCCAAAAGAGACATTTAAAATATTCTATCACTATTAATTTCATCAATTTATGTCATCATACTAAAATTAAAAGCCAATAAAGGTATTTATGGTCCAAAATGTGCTAATTCATTAAATCCGCACTAAGTGCATATATTTTGTAATTCTTCCAAGCACATAAAAGGTGGCTATCCTGGTTTAACTTTTAATTTAGCATATTTCTTATATACATGCTCCAATATAGGTTTATAGAATTTCAAACAAGTGTCACATTCTTCATTCCAGTATCTTTAATTTCTCCAAATTTACGGATTATAGCTTTCATTGGAGAGCTCTTAAAAAAGATGTTCTTCCCATAAAAATTATAAAGCCTATAAATAAGACTAGGCTTTTTTTTATTTCAGAATATATTTTTCTTCGGCTATACGTATTAATATTTCCATTATTTAATACCTGTTTATGCCCTAAACTGGATTTCTTGGATTTGTTTTATCGGATTATGGAATCGAGGAAACTGTGGCTACCCATTTTATATTAATATCGGCATCTTTAACTAATTTATTATCAATAATTTTAATTTTATCAATAAATTCTAAAAAAACACCATTTTAAATAGCCCAAATATCTCCTACGGGACTCTTACTGGCATAAAATTTATAAAAATTCTTAATTTAGGCATATCTTTGTGAAAAAAAATTAGCTACTTCTTATTCATCTTCCTCATTTCGTACTATTTTACCTATTTTTCCATATTTCCAATCGAATTCGAAGCATCTTTTTATTATATCTTCATTATCAGCTTTCCATTTGGCAAAAAGAGACTATGGAAGCTTCCATTTATATTTAAATTTTTTCTATTTTGCTGGAATGAAAATCTAGTCTTTTTTTCTTGGCTATATTTTATTTTAGCTTTCGTATTTATAAAAAAGACCTTTATTTTAAATTATTTTCTAAAAATTTAATTCTTTCAAATATACATCAATATAGCAGTTTTCATATAAAAAAACATTTTATATGCAGGTTTCTTCCTAAAAAATCACTTTTTTTGGCAAATCTTATGCTATTTCAGATGAATCTTGCCCCGAAAAAAAATAAAAAAGATCACCTGGAGGTACCATTCTCGAATAGACGTATTTTTATAAAAATTTGGACTCTAAATGGGAATCTTTGCGGAAATAATTCGCTCTATAGTCCTCAAAATTGAAGTGTATGAATATTGGGTCGGGCCTTATTTCACCTGAAATACCAACATTCCATGTAAATTCCATTTCTTGCCATCCTTCGCATATCCAGCAGCAATTTTAGAGATCTTTCTCCCTAGTTTCTCTTAATTTGATGAAGTTTTCGATACTTTTACACCCATTTATCCTGACTTAGGTATGCAATTGGGCAATTTCTTTTTCCTAGAGCTCGTTTACTATAAGAAAGCCTCTAGAATCAACGTATCCGATATTTCCTTAAAAATGAAAGCCATATATAGTATTATTTTTTTCTAAAGCTTTCGCTATTTCTAAACTTTATTAAAAATCAAATTAATTATTGGATAAATCTAAATGAATCATCTTTTTATTTTAAATAAAAAATTAAGTAATGGACTAAATACAGGAAGATTATAGATTTCCTTCTGTTTTTCCTAAATTATTGGATGAAATATCTAAAACATGCAAATTTTAGTTTTCTTTTAAACCTTCGAAAATTTCAATACCTCCTTTTCCAGAAATTTAATTCCAGTATAAATAAAGTTCCTATAAATAGCATTATTCTAAAACTTATCGTAATAAGGGACAAATTTTACAAGTAAGAAAATTTTTAGAAAGATTTAATTTTTTAAAACTACGATTTGACAATAAACCTTCAAGTAAATATTAAACAGAATTATCTAATAATTTATTATCTTCCAAATTTAAAATTTAAATTCTAAATATAAAATTTATAATTATATATATATATATATATATATATATATAAATTGTAATATATATATATAAATAAATTTAATATATAAATATTTAGAATTTAACATATATTTAAATATAAATATATTTAATATAAATTTATTATTAAATTATATGTATAAATCATATATAATTTCATATATATATATATTTAAATACTTTTTAAATAAGTATATATATTTGCATACATATTTATAATAATATTTTTATAATTTTTTTTTTTATATATTATTTACGATGTTTGAGGATTTTCTATTGATTTTTATAAGTCTTAACATGCTGTAAGTCCTATCTAGTTGTGTGCTAAGTTTATTTCCTTAGCATTTTTTTATATGCTTTATAAAATATCACTTATACTTTTATCAGTTATTCGATTATTATTTAGGTAATATTTCTTTATTTAGTTTACTTTTTTTAATCCTTTTCCTAAAACTGATAAATATTTATCTCCAAAATTCATATAACTTTTTTTGTTTATTAAAATAAAACAAAATATATAATTTTTTTGTTAACTAAAATAAATAAAATAATAAAATTACCTTACTTTAAGTGTATTTTCATCTCCTTTTTATTTAAAAAGTCCCAATTTACTTGGAAAAATGTTACATTTTTCAATTTGTTCAAGTATTTTGACCTAAACCCCCATATCATTTTAATAATATTCATCTTTTTCGATAATTTTAGACAAGTGTTTATAATTACTATAATATTACTAAACAATATTATCCCCCACAGTTTTTTAATTATTATTATCCAAATGATCGAATTCAATAGTCTAGTTGATTTTTTTAAGCAAAAGACTATCAAATATTCTCTCTTCTTCTTCCTCTTCTAATTCCTTCGATTTCCCATACAAAGAAAGAGAATTTAAATAATGTGAACGCTCGCCCATTACTTGAGATTTCGTATTTAAATTATTATTTAAATTTTTCATAAATTCAATGGGGCTTTTTCTCAAAAATATAGTATTTTATTTTTCTTTACATTCAGAATTCTTTGTTGAAAGTTTTTCCTCTTGTCCTATTTATTAAACTGTCATAGAATTTAAAGAATTTATTTTTAAATCTTTCATTATATCAGGGTTATTTTGACGTTTTTATTGTTTTATAGTCTATGTGGTCGAAGGTTACTTTATTCTAGTTTCATTACGCTTTTCTTATGTTTATATACGGGGTAATTTGATGGTATTTTTTTGTTAGTTTTTCATTTTTTTTTATTACATATAAAAAAATATATAAATTACTTATAAAAAAATAATTTTACTAATTATTATATTTTAATTTTTATAAATATTACATTATTTATATAAATAATTTATTATCTATCTTTCATTTTTTCCTTTTTAATAAAACTAATAAATTAATGATTATAATTTTATTTTTTTTTTAAAAAAAATATAATTATGTTTATATCAATTGATAATTTTCTATTAATTATTATTATTAAAATTTTATTTTTTTTACATTAATTAATATATATATATAAAATAGAAAAAATTGTATAAATTATATATATGATATATTATTAATTTAACTGTAAGATTATTTAAATATAATTAAAATTTTGTTTGAAAATAAAATAAAATTATCAAAAACTTTTTTAATAAAAATTATAATATAAATTTTTAAATTCTTCCTAGTCTTAACTTCTACTAATATTTAAATATTGCTATAAATCATTATTTTAAACAATATTTTATTTGCATATAGTTTTTTCTAAAAATTTTTATCTAACATTTATCCATCATTAAAGTTTTCTTAATTAATATTTTAAAATTTAATCTTTTTTATTTAAAACTATTTTATTTTTAGTCTTTTAATTCTTAATTTTATTCAATTTATTTTTTCAAATTTTAAATTTTAGCCTCTCTTCTTTTTATATCATTTTATACTCTTTAAATAAATGATTTCTAAAAAACTTATAATTTTAAAGGTTATTTTTTTTATTAAACTTATTCATTTTAATTAAAAGTATTAATTTATTTAATATTATTACTCAAGCTTTTTTTTATAATTTAATTTTATTAATTATATTAAATTGTTTAATTTTATTATTTATTTTATTAAGTAAAACTATCGATAATATTGCTTTTTACAGGCGTATTTTATTATTCTAATAATGTTTTAATAACCTGATTTTTAATTTTTTAATTTGTTTATATTTCTTAAGTATTTTAATTTTATTACAAATTATCAGTATAATTATTTTACTTTATATATTAACTTAAATCAAGAAAGAATTATTTTTATATACTTTAGTTATTATTTTATTTTTAATATTCATCATTTTAAAATATATTTTCGTATTAATTTTGATTAAAATTTGTATTTTCTTATAATTAAATTTAATTTTTTTATTAGATATTATTTTTTTAAATACAAAAACTCTTAATTATATTATTATTTTATTTTTACATTAGTAAATTATTATTATTATAATTAAAATTATTCTAAAAATAATTAAAAAAAGAATTTACTTAAAAAAATTAATTTTCTTCATTTTTTTTTATATCATATAAATATTATTATTAATAAGGTTCTTCATATAAAAATTATTAATTATTAACAATTTATTATTAATTTAATTATAATTATTTATTATTAATGTATTGATTATTATAAAAATTATCACTTTTATTATTATTAATATAATAATTTTAATTATTATTATTTTTAATATTAATATTATTATTATTAATATTTTTATTATTAATTCCATTATAATTATTATTTTTATATTAATATTTTTAATCTTTTTCCATTTCTTTTTTATTTTATTTTTTTAAATATAAATTTTTATTTTCTTTATCTTTATTTATTCTTAATTAAGTATTTTTATTATTTTTATTAATTCATTATATTTATAAATTGTTTTAATTATCATATTTATTATTATAATATTTGATTTCATTTTTAATATCTAAATTATCCTTATTTAAATTATTATATTTTTAAAGAATTTATTATATATTTTAATTTAATTATTATGTATAGTCTTTTTATTATTATTAATAAGAAATTTTTTATTATAATTATAGTTTATTATTATCATCAAATGTTTATTTGTCATTAATGTTTTTAAAATAATTACTTATTTTCATGTCTTGATTATTTGTTTAGTTTACATTTTAATAAGTAAAATCATTTTTTAATAATTATTATTAATTAGATATTTTATCTTAATGTTTTTATACTTAAGGCCTAATATGTTTTTATTAATTTTATTATAATGAAATATTGCTATATTCTTGAATATCTTGAATATTATTAAATGAAAATTATTTTTAATCTAAAAATTATTATTATTCCATATTATAAATTTATATATTTTATTTTTTAAGAAATAAAAATAATAAAAAAATAAATAATTATATTTAATAATTAAAATTAAATTAAAAACATAATAAAATATAAATTAACCTTAACTAAAAAATTAACAGAATTAATCTAATAAAAAAAAATGTAAAAAGGAATACATATTATATACTAATAATCACCTTAATAAAACTAATAATAATAATAATAATAATAATAATAATAATAATAATAATAATAACAATAGTTATAGTAAAAAGTATTACGTTAGAATTCTCCAACTCCAAACAGTAGTTTATTACCTAAAAACTTAATCTAACCCTCTTAATATTAATAAAAATACCCAAATTAGCTTTAACATCAATTATATAATACACATTAAGAGATTTAATAGTCTTAAACAAGGTTAATTCATTCTAATAATACTCATTTTTTAAAAAACAATAATCTTAATACAAATAATTAAAAAAATATTAATTTTTTAAGAAATAATTCTCCACTTTTATCCCCAAGAATCAGTGATAAAAAGGAATCAATAATTTTAAAACAACATTTTTCTTTTAATGAAAGTTTTGATTAAAAATAGGCTAAAAATAACTAAGATTTAGATATTTTGTCAAATATTTAAAAACTATCAGCTGAAAACGATAATTTAAATAAATAAAATTAAAAACTAGCACGAGATTATTCACTTTTAAATTAAAAAGTAAGCTAAAATATGAAATAATTATTAGAATTTAACTCTTTAAAATAACAATTAGACTAGTCAAATATATAAAACTAACAATTAAATTTAAAAATAGATTAATATGAAACCAAAATAAGTGTTTTGCAATAATCTAATGAAGATTTATTAAATTAAATATAATAGAAAGTTTTATAAAATGAAAAGATTTAAAATAAAAATTAAAATTAATAAAATGATTAGTAGGTTATTCATCAATTAGAAGATAGAATTAATGTTTTATTAAGTTAAAACGAGTAATTAAGGTAAGAATTAGTATAATAAAGAGAAAATTTTACAGAAGATAAGGTAAATGAGGCAATAGAATAAATGTTTTAAGAAAAAAATTAAAAAATTAAAAATTTAGAAGAAAAAATAAAATAATAGAAATACCAATAAGAAATAAATAATAATTGTACATTTTAAAAAGAAAAAATAATGAAAGAATGTTAAAAATAAGAATGTTTTGAAAAAAATAGTGTTTTAAAAAAAAATAAAGAAACAATTGAATAATTAAAAGATGTTTTAAATTAAATATAATAATAATTAATTATAAAGGATAATTAAATTGAGTAATTAAAAAATAAAAATTTAAAAGAAAAAGAAATAATAATAAATGAAAAAGATTAATAAATTAAATAAATTTAATAAAAAAATAATGAAATTTTAATATAAAATGAAGATTTATAAAATTAAATATTAATAAAATAAAAACATGTAAATATATATATATATATATATATATATATATATATATATATATATATATATATATATATATATAGTTTTTTATATATATATATTATTAATTTTTTTTTTAATAAGCTATTTCAAGAAAATTTAGAAAAATAAAATTTACAAGAATAATTTAATCTTTTTTTAAATTAAAATAAAAAAAGTTTATAAGATCAGATTCTTTTAGAAAAAAGTATAGAAAATTAAAAAATTATAAATGAGAGGAATCAATATATATAAGATTTAGATAAAATTAAATTAGAAAATACTTCTATTAAATTAAAATATGAAGAATTATTAAATTAAAAATATAATTTAGAGTAAAAAATAATCGATAAAGAAGATTAAATACATTAATTAGAATAGTAAATAAATAAATTAAATAATGAAAAAGATTAACAAGAATTTAAAATGAGCCATATATAATAAAATATTCATAAAATTGAACAAGAAAGGGATATTTTTATAAAAGAAACATAAGATTTTTACAATTTAAAAGAGAAAATTTATCTTTCCGAATAAAGCAGGCTAAAGGAAATAGTTGAGAATTTAAAAGAAGAATTTTAAGTTAAAGAAGACTAATATTAAGAATAAATAAATAAATATTAATAAGAAAATGAATATATTTAATAAGATAACATTCATTTATAAAATTAAATAGAAATATTTTAGAAAAAAATGAATAAAATAGGACAATAAGGTGAATATAATTAAAACGAGAAAATTTTAAACAATTAAACTATAGAAGAATTATAAAAATAAATATGTTTTTTATAAAACGAAGTGAAAGTTTTGTACGAAAAAAACACTAATATTAATATAAAGAAGGAAAAAACAGAAAAAAAATTAACGAAATGAAAGAAAAATACGAAATACAAATTTAGTAAATGAAAAATGAATTTGAAATTTAAAATGAATAAATTAATTTAAAATTTAAACATATAAGTGATTAATATGAGGAAGTTTGTTAAATTTATAATGTAAAATAATAAGAATTAAATAGTTTTAGATAGGAATTGCCTTTTATTACTAGTAAAATGTAAACAGAAAAGATTAATCTTGAATAAGAAATAGATATGTTATAATAAAATTGTACACAAAATGTTTAAGTAATATAAGATTATTAATAAAGGATTTTAGATTTAGAAAAATAATTACATGAATATTAACTTAATAATTAAGAATTAAAAGAAAAAAATTAATAATCTAATTTAAAAAATTAATAAATAGAATAATAATATGATGATTTAAATAAAAAAATGAATATATTAGAAAAAAAAAATGAAAATAATAAAAATCATTATATGAAATTATTATCAGAATAAGAAAGTTAAATTAATTAAAATAAAATATCGTTTATAGAATTAGAAATGAAAAATTAAAGAATATAAGAAGAACTACAAATGTCTAATCAATTAAAATAGTAATATAAATAAATATAAATATATAAAAACATTAAAATAAAAAAAAAATATATTGAATACATATAAATAAAAAACTTAAAAATATAATATTAATATAACTATATAGAATTATATATATATATATATATATATATTATATTAATATATATATATATATATATATATTTACATCTATTTTATTTACTTATAATATCTTTTTAAGATTAATGAAAGAATAAATGTAAAATTTTGAGAACAATTTTCGAAATGAAATTGATTGTACAAAAGATTAAAGTATAAAAGATTTTTCATAAAAATTTGAAAGAGAAAGGAGAGATTTTTAATAAATTATTTAAAAATACACTATTTAAATTCGATAATTATAAATTGATAATGATTAATTAAGTTAATAACTATAATAAAAATAAAAAGAAATCGAAAATTTAAAAAGTTAATATAATCGTTTGGCAGAAAAAGAATAAAATATTTTTTAAAAATATAAATATATGGAAAATTCTTATAATAAAATTTTAAAATAAAATAATTTATCTGATTAAGAAGATGATATTAAATCATAAAATTCATACTATAAAGATAAAGATTTTAATTTTTATAATGTTTCTGTTAAAACTAATAAAAAAAGTCAAAAAAATAATATTTTAAATGAAAATAATTATAGTCCTGCTTAGTCTACATTTAAAAAACAAAATGATTACTTTTTAACTAAATATAACAATAAAATATAATTAGAATGAAATTATTATTATTTTTTTTTTAAATAAAAAAAATATTCTGATATAAAAAATCAAAAAATAAAAATATAAATTAAAAAATAATTTAAAAGAAAGTTATATATAAATATTTAAATGTATAAATTAAAATACTATTTATATATATGAATATTCTTTTAGAAAACAAAATTAAATTAAATTCCATTTTTTTTTTAAATAAAATATTAAAATAAAATTAATAATAAAAAATCATAAAAAATAAATATATAAAAAAAAATCATCATTTAATAGATTTATCTACATAATTAATAACTTCTTAAACCTAATCAGTATTTTTTCCTTTTTACGCAATAAACTTAAGTACCGAATCACTCATTCCAAAAACTTTAATATAATTATTATCATTAAATTCCTTTCCTAAATTCAAACTTTACTAGTTTCCTTCCAAATGAACTGTAAAAACCTTCAAATTCTAATTAACAGTCTTCTTATATTCACTAACACTACTAATAACGGAACATCCTCTGGTTTAGATATCATTATACCCTTCTGCAATCATCATATCTGATATAATTATAATATTATCCACAACCAATCCTTATTATTTCCAAGTATTGATACATTCATAAGGGAAATCAGTACCTCCCCCTAATTTACTTTTCTATTATTTTAAAATTTGCATAGATTACATTAATTCATCTCCAGGTAAATCTACTTTAAGATAATTATTTTAATGTTCAACCCCTGGACTAGAAAAGATATAAAAAGTAGAAATTTCGCATTTTGATTTAATCATTAATCCCAAAAGCAATGCACATTCCAAACAAGTTCTCACACTTCCATATTTCTTCTTCCCTCCCGAAATATGGATATTCATAGACCCTGAGACATCCGCGAAAATAGCTGTGTGTCCTTTTATTTCATCCAAATTTTTATTAACTGCAATCTTAATGGCTTAATTAATACTATTTATATATTTTTTTCCTATATTCGTATCGAATTTTTAATATTCACTTTCATCAAAGCTCTCTTCTTCCATTTCATCACTTCCTTTCTTCTTCTTTTTTTTCTACTTGTCATTTTTATCTTTTTCTTTTTCGTCTTTGTTTTTGAAACCTTTCTCAACACCTTAAGTTACGACTTCCAAAGCACTAAAAAATTACAAAGGGAATACTTTAGCTCCTTCTACATTTTAAGGATTTTGTAATTTTTCGATTACTTAGTTATGATATTCATCTTTAATTCCGGCTTTTAGAATATTTCTCAAATTCCTTAACAAAGCTAAATAAGGAATTTAATTTTATTTTATTAAGCTTTCCCAAACTTCTGGCTTATTCCCTTTTTAAGAAAGCTCGCTTTCCCAAGTTGTCGAAACTGGAATTTTCATCCTTTTTCCGGCTTAATTAGGATCGAATTTTCCTTCGAATTTATTCGAATTTTAGAATTCTTGTTCTGTTTTAGGATATTTGGCACCTAATATTGCTTAGATTTTATTTTTGGGAGTTTTAATATGGCAGTATCTGACTAAATCCTTAAAAGTTAGAAATTTGGACAATATATTTTCACTATCAGTATATGTTTTTCCATTTTTAATATATTTCTTAGGTGCTTTTTTTATAACCTTGGCATGTTTTTTTGCAATTTTATCACTTTTATCACTATTTTGTTCTAATTTTTCCATTCTCCTTTCCAATTTCTTAATTTTCAATTCCCTATATTTTTCTATATCAGTAACTTTTAAATATTCTCTAAGAGTTTTTTTCCTTTAAGAATCCGTGCAATATTTTCCTAATTAATAATCGTTAAATTACTAGAATTTATTTCTCACACACCTTTAAAGTAATCTTGTAAATTTCAATTATTTTCTAATATTTTTATTATCATATTATTAATAATAGGAGTACTAAAATCCATTTAAACATAAGTAATGATTTAATTATGAGAACTCACAAACATCAATTAAATCTTAAGGCAATAAAACAGCTTTATTGAAATATTTTTCGATAAAAACTTTAGTGTTTTTATTTAATAAACAAAAAGCCACTATAAAATTAGATGTAGTCCTAATATATAATTCGTTTCTAATATAAACTGCCAATTAGCATATGAATTCCGGATATTTTTCACTGCATTGTACTAAAGCTTCAAGTATAATATTCAATCGTTTATCATGTCTATAAAAATAGTTTACTTCTTAAAGAAGACATGAAGCAGTCACATTAAGGAGGTATTAACGTGGTTCCTCGATTTTTAATTTCAAAGGAGCGTTTTATTATTATTACATTTAAAGCTCGGTTTGCCACCATAGTTATTCTTCTTCTTCTTCTAGCGCTTAAGTAGAATGAAAAGTTTCTTCTTACATTTTTTCTTATGTATTATTATTATTTTTTAATAGGATTTTATTTTTATATTTTTATATAATTAATCAAAATCTAATAATTATAATATATATATACATAGTTGATTTTATATACAAAATAAAAGTATTTTATATATATTTATTTTTTCTCTTTTACAAATATAAATATTATATGGATAATTTATATTATTTATTTCAGGCAAAATTTCATTTTAAATAAATAATTTTTTTATCCTTTTATAAATTATACAATTTTTTTTCATATAAAGTTAATATTATATAATTCAATAATTGTATTTAATTTTCATTTTATAAATATTTTTATCTGCATGCATATAGTTTAAAATCCATAATACATATTAAATTTAGGATTAATTATTTATTATTGAATTTATAATATGAAATTTTATTTATATATTTTTATATATGTGAAATTTATAATATAGAATAGATATAGTTTTAAGATAATATTATAATAAATTAAATTAATTTTATATATCTTAAGATATAAAAAGATATAATAAATTGATTAAAGTTTCTACTTCTTTAATAGAAACTATATTTTTTTCTTTATAAATATTAATATAATAATGTAAATCTTTTTTATATGTAAAAATAAAAAATATAAATTTTAAAAATTTCTTCTTAAAAAGATTAAGAAAAAAATTATAAAAAATATATTATTTATAAAGGATTATATTTAATAAATAAATAATCTATTTATATAAATTAATTACAAAAAAAATATAACATTAATATTGTAATTTAAAACTAAAAAAGAAAAAAAATCAATAATTAATTAATTGGTTTAATATTAAATATTTAATAAAAAACCCAATATTAATTCTTTTTTAAAATAAAAATAGTTTTCACATATATATTTCATACAATAAATAACTAAATATATTGTTCAAATATACAGAATGCAATTTGCCAATTAAATAAAATAATAATATAATATATAATTAAATATAAATGTGAATAAATAAAGAAAATAAGGAGAAAAAAAAAACATCCAAAATAAAAATATTTTATTTAAAAAAAATAAGCAAAATAACATAATATATGGAAAATTAATAAAAAAGCTCTTTAGGAGTTGCATCATTAAATTTATTCAAAGGGTTTATCGGGTTAGGTATTATGACATTACCATATGGCCTTTCTAAATCTGGTTGGATTTTAGGTTTAATATATTTTATACTATGTGGATTTTCAATGATGGCTATGAGTTACATAATGGTAAATACAGCTGACAAAATAGACTCAAAAGCACGAAACATAGTCGAATATTCGGTTGATATATTAGGTATTAAATGGAAGACTTTTTTCGAGATAGGATTAGCATTAATATAGGTTGGAGCTTGTGTGAGTTATTTTATATTTTTTACAACTTATATTTAGTTTTCGATATGTTATATAATAGGAGAACAATAAAAAGAAGATTTTTTATGTTCTTCCAGATTCCCTTCAATGCTTTTTTCAGTTTTAATTGTTTTTCCAAATATATTTATAAGAAATATGACATATTTGAAAAATGTTTGCCTTATTTCCAATATTTTAATAATTTAAAGTTTAATTATTTCTATCTATGGATGTTTTTAATATCTTCATGATAATGGATTTAATTCGTAAAATTTAAAAACTTTTAATTAAGATGAATTCGGATAAGCTATAGGGCTTTTTTTATTTGCTTTTGAAGGTTAAACTTTATTTTTTGATATAAGGTAATAAATAAAATAATTTTTAATATTTTTATATTATATAGATTTTCTATGTAAGATCCAAAAAAATTTAAAAAAGTTCTTTTAAATGTTCTTTTTGTTGCTCTTGCATTTTATATGTTGATTTCTATAATTGGTTATTTCACTTTTTAGGATAATATAAATGAAATCTTAATTTTAAATTTCCCTTAAAATCAAGGCATTTTTGTATATTTATAGGTTTCATATTGTGTTGCCTTATTACTTACATATCCTTTATAAATGTTTCCGGTTGTAAATTTAATTGAGATAAAAATAAAAGAATTGTATTTGAAAAACAATGAATATAATTAAATATATTAAATTGAAGAAAATTAACTATAGTAAGAATAACATTTATAAATAGATTTTATTGAAAACAAAGTAAAATTTTGGTCATATGTTTTTAGAATCTGGATGCTGTTTGTTGTATTTTTAATAACAATATTATTTAAAAGAATAACTATTTTAATAAATATTATTGGAAGTATTGTTTCGCCACTTATATGTTTTGTATTACCTGCTGTAGGATTTACATTACATTTTAAAGAAGAAAAAAAATGGAAAATTTACTTAGTATAAGGAATTATGTATGTCAGTTTAATTTTATCAGTTTATGGATGTTATGTAGGTTTAGTTTAATTTTATTATTAATTTATATTTTTTTGATAATAATTAGTAGTGTTTATATATATTTTTTTAATTGATTTATATTTATATATCTTTAAAATAAATCTTATTTATTTAAAATAATTAAAATACAAATAAATTTTATTTAAGATTTTTATTAAATATCAAAATATTAAATAAAAATGTCAAAAGCAGAAGATTAGAAAAAAAAATAACTTTCTATGGAAGAAAAATGGAGAAAAAGGCTTCAATAAAAACAATAATAAATTTAAGTTGAAGAACAATAACATGAAAAAGTAGGAAAATTAGATATTGAAAAAAATCTTTAGTTTCTCCATTAAAAAGCAGAAAAAACTCCTGAAAATAAATAAATAGGTAAACTTGATTTGAACGTTTAACTCCAAAGTTTTTAAAAAAATGATTTAAATACTCATTCTAATTCAAAAAAAGTCGGAAAACTAAATAAAGATTAAATCTAATCTATGTGGAATAAAGAATAATAATATAGATAGGAAAAAAAAGTGGGTAAATTATCTAAAGAACAGATTGATGAATATGAAAAAAACAGATAATAATTATTTCTTTTATAAAAAAATAGAAAAGGAAAAAACACTACTTAAAACGATAAAAATAATAACGAAAAAGTTATAAATAAAAGTAATTCGAAAATTTCTAAAAATAATTTAGACGAATAAGAATAAATAGAATAACTAGACTAATGGATGGACGAAAAAGAATAAATTTAGGATGAATTAGCATAAGAAGAAGAATTATATGAAGAATAAAAAGAATAAAAAAGTAATAAGAAAATTGATTAGTTAAATTCGGATAAAAAAAACATTTAAAAATATGATAATATTAAATAAAGCTAAAAATAATAATCTAATTATGAAATCCATAAATAAAAAGTAATTTAAAAATAATAATAAATATAATAGGAAAAATAAGAAAGATTAGAAAGATATTTACAATTATAATAAGAAAAGTAAGAAAAATTCGAAAAATAATAAGAATTAAAATAAATTGGAAAATTAGATATAAAAAAAATTTAATAAAAAAAATCAATAGAAAATAATTTGAAATAATCAAAAGAAATAGATGATAAATAAAACAAAGAAAAGATGCTAAATATTATTTCCAAATATGAAAAAAATATTCAATAATTATCAACTTCATAATAACTTAAATAAACTTAAAATATTATTAAATAAAAAAAATCTTCATTAAGTAATACTTCTTAAATTAAAAATAATACTACTACCTAATAAAAAATATCTACTTAATAAAAAACTACTAATTAATCAAATAGTAAAATTTAAAAATAAACTGCTAGTATTAAATACAAAAAAAAAAAAAATCCAAATTAAGACAACCAATAACATTAAAAAACAGAAGACAATGAAAATATAGAAGACAATGAAAACATAGAAGACGATGAAAACATAGAAGACGATGAAAATATAGAAGACAATGAATATATAGAAGATAGTGAAAACTTAGAATAGAGTGAAAATATAGAATAGAGTGAAAATATATAAGAAAGTGAATATGATGAAGAAAATGATGAAGAAATATTTGAAAATGATCAAGAATATGAAAATGTACAAGAAGAAGATATAGAAAGCAATGAAGAACAACAAGACTATAAAAACGAAGAATATGAACATTAAAATATTGAAGAAAATGAAGAAGAATAAAATGTTTAAAATATACAAGAACATTAAGAATAATAAATTAATTAAAAATAAGAAGATCTAGAAAAATAAATTGAATAGGAAGATTATAAATAATAATAAGTTTTTAATAATTAATAAAATAGAAGTTAATAATAAAATTAATATTTAGATGGATTAAATTAATAAGAAAATATAGATTATAATGAATAATTAAAATCAGATTTAAAATAAGAAAAAGAAATTATAAATATAGAAAATTAATAAAAATAACAAGAAAATTAATAAGAATAACAATTAATTAAAATATAAGAAACTAATAAAATTTAATAATAAGAATAAGAACTAATTTATTAAAAAGAAGATAAAAATTAAAAATAAGTAAATGAAAACAAATAAGATTAATAAAATGAAAATTAATAATAAGTATAATATTAAGACAATATTTAGTAGTAATAATAATATCAAATTTAAAAAGATTAAAACATAATTTAATAAGTTAAGAATTATAATCAATAAGAAAATTCTGAAAATAATTTATATCAAATAAATGAAAAACATGAAATATAAAACAACGAAAATTTAAATTAGGAAGAAAACATAAACAAATAAATCATAAGTTAAATAAAATAAAATAAAAATTAAATAATAGAAATTTAAGAAAATGAAAAATAATCAATAAATGAAGAAAACAAATAAAAAAAAATAGAAGTTCTTTAATAAGAAACTATACAATATACTCAAGATTAAACTAATTTTAAACAATATTAATAAGAAAATAATAATAAAGAAAAATAATTATAAGCTAATGATATTTAAGAATTAAAAGAAAATAGCTTTAAATAATAAGAAAAATAAAATGAAAATACATAAATTATAAAAGAAAAAAAGTTAGTTATCTAAAATACTTAAGAAAATGATATTATTGAAAATAATTAGTAATAAGTTAATATTATTCAATAATAAAAATAATAATAAAATGAATAGAAATAGGATCAAGTTGAAAATTAAGATTAGATTTAAGTTATTAATTAAGAGTAAGCATTAATTTAATAAAAATAATTATTATTAATAAATAATAATGATATAAATATATATAAGCAGAATTGTGATAATATATAACTTTAATAGAATATTTAAGAAAATCTATAAAATTAAAATAATTTTTAATAAAAATAGGAAGATAATATAATATTATAAAATAATATTAATAATTAAAATTCGTTAAATTAAGAAAATATAGAATAATAAATTATTAAAAATTAAATTAATATAGAAGATAAAAATGATAATTTGTAAAAATAAGATTATATAAAAATATAATAATAAGAATTAAAAGAATAATAAGAAAATAAGAATAATGTAAATAATAAGAATAATATAAATAATAAGATTAATAAGAATAATCAGAAAAATAAGAATAATAAGATTAATAAGAAAAATAAGGTTAATAAGAATAATAAGATTAATAAGAAAAATAAGGTTAATAAGAATAATAAGTATAATAAGGTTAATAAAAATAATAAGAAAATAATAATAATAAAATAATAAAAATAATAAGAATAATAAGAATAATAGGAATAATAAGAATAATAAGTATAATAAGAATAAAAAAAATAAAAAAAATAAAAAAAATAATTCGAATAATTAAAAATATAAGAATAATAAGAATTATAAAAATAAAATG